>NW_022992059.1:1943489-2128549 GCF_902827175.1 Gymnodraco acuticeps | reverse complement strand
GTCCATGCTTTTATCTTCAGTAGACTCGACTACTGCAATGGTGTCTTCACAGGTCTCACTAAAAATCTATTAGGAAGCTGCAGCTGATTCAGAACGCCGCTGCTCGAGTCCTCACTAACACTAAGAAAGTGGATCACATCACTCCTGTTCTGAAGTCTTTACACTGGCTTCCTGTGTGTCAAAGAATATATTTCAAAAATACTGCTGCTGGTTTATAAAGCACTGAATGGTTTAGGCCCAAAATACATTTCTGACCTCCTGCTAAATGATGAACCATCCAGATCTCTCAGGTCTTCAGGGACTGGTCAGCTTTCTGTCCCCAGAGTCAGAACTAAACATGGAGAAGCAGCGTTCAGTTATTATGCTCCAATATCTGGAACAAACTCCCAAACCTGCAGGTCCGCTGCAACTCTGACTACTTTTAAATCCAGCAAGAAGACTTTTCTTTTTGTCGCTGCTTTTAATTGAACTATTCATATCTTAAACTGCACTGTAACTTTTATCCATGTATTTTTCTTTTAATGTTTATTTTATTAGCTTTTCTTTTTAATGACTATTTTAAATGCCATTTTCTGAATGTCTTTCATTTTTTGTAAAGCACTTTGAATTGCCTTGTGTTGAAAAGTGCTATATAAATAAACTTGCCTTGCCTTGCCTAATAAAGATTTCATGTGACACATAAAATGGATTTGTTGATGGGAATTAATGTGAATAAATTAACTCTAGGTTAACAGTACTCTTGTTATCATTACTCACCGACACTCTATAAACCTTGTCCCTCATGCTAGCCCTGACAACACCGGTAAGCACACCTTCATCTAGGCTGCACTGTTTTACGTGTCCTGACTTGTAGTGGTTCTCTCCTATCTCTACACTCTTCTTGTCATCTTTGTAAAACGATATCAGACTGGTAATTGACACAGCCATGACTTCTAGTTAAATTCAGTGTGGCTAAAATGAAAAGCTTTGTTAAAATATGCAAGCACGCGGAAGTCAAAGTCAGCTTTATTGTAAAAAATTCGACATGTGTTATACATCCAGAAATATCGTTTCCCACAGTGTGACATGTATACATAAAAACAAACAAAAAGGGCCTAGATAAACGGGGTATACAGTTTAAAATGTTAATATATTTAAAGTGTTCAAAGTGCAGTTTCAGTGCAAGTCAGTTGAAACGATCTTAAGTTGGCGTGACGTTGAAGTCGTGCGACTCTGCTGCTGTACTGGCTTGTAGTTCGTTTATAGCATAACGTTAGCATTTCGCTTTTGGCGACTAGATTTATGATTCAAAAATTATAAAAGTAGGGTAGACATGTGGAGATTATCCGGCTGAACAAAACGTGATCCCTCTCTTAAATGTGTGTCAACCACAGACCTTATTTCGAGCTATTTTCCAAAAATCCTATGGAGAATTTGCATTGCATTTTTCACGAAGGAACCGGAAGAAGTTTACTTCCGGGTTTTACGACGCGTCACTGCGGTTCTCTGGAGACCCTGAATTGAAACACAACTTCCGGTGCTGGCCTTCACAATAAAACCAACGGTTTTCTCTCTTCACATTTCTCTTCTTACGAATATTATATTTATAGGCTATAGCAGGGGTCGGCAACAGGCGGACCGCGGTCCGGATCCGGACCCACCCAGACGCCGACCTATACGAACCCGGAGCTATAATCAATACAAGGGGATTTTTCGGCGCCTCCCGCTTTTTTTAACTCTGATTTGGGTGACTTGTGTAATTCGTGGAGAACCGAAGAGTTTTCGTTTTGGGGGGGGGGGAGGGAGTCAGTCCGACTGACGGACAACTTCTCACTTCAAAAAAGAAGAGGAAATCTAGACCGCAAAAATAATTAAACAAGCGAGTACCTGTTTTTCCTGGCCAAGGACAGGTTCCTTGAACACAACACGAGCGTAACGTGTCTTCACGTGGTATGTCTCCTCTGAAAGGAGTGCTGTATGGAACGCCTCAAGTGCCACTATTCGCCCGTTTAAAACGCGCGTTTTCGCGCGTAAAACGCGCGTTTTTGACGCGTATAAAACGCGCGTTTTTTTAATATGATAATGAGTCCCACCTTCTGTTTTGCATAGCCAGTACATTTAAAGTGTGTGCAACCAATCAGTGAAGAGTTAAGCCAGACTAAAGCAATCTGTTGATGAAAAGTTCCTGTAACCTACCCCATTGAGAGATTTAGATAGAAAATAATCACAATAATTAAATTAAACAATTTCATTAATGTTATTCATACTTTCTGTTGTGTAGTTTATTAATGTTCCCATGCTTTCAGTTTCCATCCAGTAATATAATCAGTAGAGGAAAAGTGTGTGTGTACAAGATAGATATTAACTTTACTCCACAATTTCCTACCGTATTATTAAATAAGTCTGCACAGCTGAGGGGACACCTGTAACTCAATTCATGTGATTTTTGGGTGATTTATTCAATAAAAACCTCTGTATTTTCAGAGTTAATCAAATGACAGCCACATTGTTATCTAAAGTGTCTCAAACACGTTTAAGGACAGTCACAATTTCATTAATGTATTCATACTTTCTGTTGTGTAGTTTATTAATGTTCCCGTGCTTTCAGTTTCCATCCAGTAATATAATCAGTAGAGGAAAAGTGGTGTGTGTACAGAAGATAGATATTAACTTTACTCCACAATTTCCTACCGTATTATTAAATAAGTCTGCTGAGGGGACACCTGTAACTCAATTCATGTGATTTTTGGGTGATTTATTCAATAAAAACCTCTGTATTTTCAGAGTTAATCAAATGACAGCCACATTGTTATCTAAAGTGTCTCAAACACGTTTAAGGAGTGCAATGCAACTGAAAGGTACACTAATAAAGTAAAACGTTGTACCAACAAAAAATATTAGAGTAATCAATCACACGAAATATTTACATTGACTCAATTTCTTCAGATCAATCTGTATATTTTAACACCAGAGCACATTTATTTGAATGAAAAACAAGTTGTTCACACAACCAGCTTTGGCCTCTGAGGCAGCCATTACCTGATCTTAGACATGTTAATAAGTACCACAGTTAAATGCGGTAATATGTGGGCCGCTTCCAAACATCAAACTCTTAGAAAAAAGACTTGTCCTTATTATCCACTGCACACTTTTTTAAAGCAACACTGACAACGTGCGCCTGTGAGACATGTAATCTCTGAAAATGATTAGACATGCATAACTTCTACAGTGAAAATCGGTCATACTGTAAGTGCAACTTCTGAACACAACACTTTTTCGCAAATGTTTTACAATGCATAATTATTATAAAACCTTGGTTTTAGAAACCTTACCATGTAACAATGGTAACTGTGAGTGAGTGCAACAAAGTGTCTACCAGCTGGGTTCTCAGTCTATTCACTTTTGGGCTCATCTTTTCCCCTCCATCAGGACTTTTTGCACAACTTCAAAAGTGGATTGCAGTTATTTCTGATATCTTAAGTTCAGTCAGACAACTGACGTGTTTCTTTAACATGTTTATTAGAAGCAGCATATAGTTGAGTTTGGCGACTAGGCTCGGGCATCATCACTCCATAGATATACATAGCACGATGAGTGATGATCAAATAACTAACCCCCGAGCCTACAGGTGGAAGCTGGGGGGGTGGGGGCAGCGAGCAGCAGCGACGTAGAGGTATCTGCAGCAATAGCAGCAGCAAGATGCATGGAGAGAGATCTGGCAGGTTAAATAGAGCGGCATATTAAGGAGACTCTGTTTGGTTGGTTGTAGAGTGGCAAGGGGGCGTTATGTATGAATGCAGCATAAGTGCTCAAGTTGACTGCCTGAACTAGCTTGCAGGCTTCGCCCCATTTCAGTGCGTATATGAGCCCGAAGAGCATGGCAAAAGCTGTCGCAACCGAGGGCAAGCCGCTGGACCTCTGTTCCTTCGATGAGAACCTTGACGTCTTTGGGTCGATGAAGCTGATCCTCTTTCCCAGTGTCAAAGGCTTCCATTGTTGCCTGCTCCAGTTCTCCAGCCTCAGCGTCCTGCAGATCATGCAAAAAAAAGGGGAATGGATGAGGACCACAGAGCGTAGTTCAACGTCCTTTCCCCGCTCAGAGACCCAGGTCGTCGCACGCATCTCTGCTTGTCTAGCTGACATCTCTCAGTGGATGTCTGCTCACCACCTCAAGCTCAACCTTGACAAGACTGAGCTGCTCTTCCTCCCGGGAAAAGATTGTCCAACTCTTGACCTGACAATCAACATCGGCACCTCAGTTGTTTCCCCGACTCAGACTGCAAGGAATCTGGGTGTGACCCTAGATAACAACCTGTCCTTCACTGCAAACATCGCTGCTACAACCCGCTGCTGCAGATACACGCTTTACAACATCAGGAAGATACGTCCCCAGCTGACTCAGAAAGCGACTCAGGTTCTGGTCCAGGCTCTCGTCATCTCACGCCTAGACTACTGCAACTCCCTCCTGGCTGGTCTACCTGCATGTGCCATCCGACCTCTGCAGCTCATCCAGAATGCAGCGGCTCGTCTGGTTTCAACCTTCCTAAATTCTCCCACACCACTCCGCGCCCCTGCTCCCTTCACTGGCTTCCGGTAACTGCTAGAATCCACTTCAAGACACTGGTACTTGCTTACCGTGCTGCGAATGGATCTGGCCCTTCCTACATCCAGGACATGGTTAAACCGTACACCCCAGCGCGTGCACTACACTCTGCATCAGCCAAACGACTCGTTGCGCCATCGCTGCGAGGGGGACCCAAGTTCCCATCGGCGAAAACACGTGGGTTTGCTATCCTGGCTCCAAGATGGTGGAATGAGCTCCCCATTGACATCAGGACGGCAGATAGCTTGCACATCTTCCGGCGCAAACTGAAAACTCATCTCTTTCGACTCCACTTCGAGCGTTAGAACGATTAACGAAGCACTTTTATACTAATAAAGGACTGGATTACCTAAAGCCAGTTGAGTAGCACTTGAAATGTTTGGCTCTATGAAACCTGATGTACTTATATGATTCTGTTCTTCAAGGTTGTGTCTTCCTGGTCGAATGTACTTATTGTAAGTCGCTTTGGACAAAAGCGTCAGCTAAATGCAATGTAATGTAATGTAACAGGCCTGAGGCGTCAGTTCAGTCGGCCCAAGAGGAAAGCTCAGGAGGTCATCACAAATGACTATCTTTCTAACCAAGCAGTTATTTGCATGCAGTACAAATATGTTTTCTTTTATGAACAAACTTCTTGTGAGTGAGTGGGAGGTCTTACCTGGAATTCTTTGATGAGATGGTCAACGTTCACCCAGGTAGATCATTAGAGATTTGAGGATGCATTCTCTTCTGATGGCGATGTCCACCAGTCTGAGTAAGAACAGAGATATATATATATAATAAATCAAATGCAAATAAAGGAGGATTCAGCCACTGATCCCAGATAAAAAACTCATTCATAGATACCTCATCCAAAACCTGCAAGATCCCGGTGGTCTTCTGTTTCACAACTCCTCCCCTGCTCCTGATGACCTGAGTGTTGTCCAACTGCGCCAAGAACTTTGTCTCCAATGGAATTGTTGTTATGCGCATTAACTCAGCATTTACCTAGAAATATAAGCAGCATAGAAAACAAAAAATACTGAGAATTTATAATACACATGTTTTTTATAAAGAGCCAATGGTTTGATTAAAAGTACTCCAAGTCAGCTTGTATGAATGTAACATTTAAATTAATTAATCCACATTTATTGAAAACCACCACCAAATAAAGACACTAAGAGTAATAGATGTAAAGCTTATATTGTGATATATATTAAAAAATAAACGTCAACATATTTGCCTCGGCTGTCTATAGTTGTTAGTTAGTTGGGCCCTCAATTCTTCTCCACTACAGGCTTACAATCAAGGGTTTCATCAAAATAATTACCTCTTCCATGTGAAAAAGTGCCACCGCTCCAAGAGGCCTTCAATGCTTGGCCTCCGATGCACTATTTCTTGTCTTCGGTATCCAAACGCCTTCGCCATCTTTTCTTTTATTGATTGCCGGTGTTTTCTTTTCTGTTGTTCTGCCAAAAGGGAAATTGTCTCTTGCTCCATGCTTTCTGGAGTCTCACCAATCGGCAAGGATGGAAAATGGTTGGCATCAGCTCGCCTGGCTCTCTTTAAAATTCTTCGCAGGGTAGGACTCTTCTTGAGACTTGGTCTTCAACGAGTTCACAGCAAGCTCTGCAGATGATTTGAGCTTGGTGTCAGTCTAGATTGGTTCTTTGTGTACTCTGCATTTCCTCTCTGTAATTGACATTCTGTGTCATAGGAGAAGACCGGGATTGGAAACACTTTTGGCCACTGCTGTGTTCTTAATGATTCTGAGGAAGAGCCGCTAAGTAGTACTGTGTCATCTGTATTCACAGATCCAGAGGAGTCTTCACTGTACAGTCCACTTGTAGGGGTACTATTTAATGGTATCTCAACTGGGTACAAGACCACAGTTGAAAATCGGGGTCTAATTCGACAACTTTGATAACTGTTAAATCTTTAATCGCATGTGTAGATGTAAGATTAACAAATGTGTTCCAAAAATCAGTGTCTTTATACTGTAGCCTTATAATCTTCCAATCCACATGAATTCTTGACCTCCTCAATGAGCTCTTCCATTGAGTTGGGAATCCCATTTCGAAGCTCCAGTCTGACGCTGTTGTGGTCGTTCAAGATGATCAGCAATCGAACAGGTGGTTCAATATCAGCCATGGCGCTCTAAGAGAAAGAGAGAAATAGAGATGTGAAGAGGGAATTAATTAAATGCAGGTGTACACTCAATACATTCTTTCTTTTCAAATTGCATTGTGTTGTACTTTACAAAGTATTACATACAAAGTTCATATATATATATATATATATTAGGGCTGTCAAACGATTACATCACAGCTTAAAAATTAATTAATCATGATTAATCACCATTCGAACTATGTCCAAAATATGTCATTTATTTATGTATATTGTTGTGGGAATGGAAAGATAAATGAAAGAAGGCGGATATATCCATTTAACATACATGCATGTATGTTTATTATAACATTGTTCCGTGTGTCAAAATGAAAGACAGCCCACTAAAATTCGTTACTCAAAGCCTATACTTATTTTAGGACAGTGGTCAACATTTTGGTGATGTAAAAATATATAACACGATGTTGTAAACTAAAGTTACATTTACAATATCTTTATCAATTGAACTTGAAAATTAAAATATAAGTCGCTCGTCAATATGAAATTAACACACTTACTCTGTCCTTAAATTGACGTTTAACACCAGAATTTCTACTCTGGTAATAAATACAAATTCATAGTCTTATCTATTTATTTACAATAGAAAACACGCAGCCCGCCTGTTCATACTGTTTACAGGCCACCAAGCCTCAGTTAAGAAAAGGTAAAGTTAATATACTTAATGTTTGTCTGAGTATATTTACCTTTGAATCTGGCCATGACTCATGCTGGTAGACCGCTAACGCTAGCATGCTTTATTCAGACATTGACTTTAGCCTTTAGTCAGGGGCGGACTGGGACACAAATTCAGCCCGGGACGTTCAGACGCACCGTCCCACACACCGGGCCGCCGCCCACGCATGCGGGCCACCCTTGTAGCCTACAGATAAATGAATGATACATCTACTATGCTCATACTGTTATGTAGGGCTGTGCAATTAATCGTATTTTAATCGCGATTACGATTATGGCTTGCGACGATTATGAAAACAGCATAATTGACAAAATACGATTATTCTGCTTGGTGCGCTTTCGCCCCTCCCTAAAAGCCCACTCGGCCACGTGGAGTGACATGTGTTGTGAGTGTTCAGCGCGAGCGAAGATGTCAGAACAAGAGCAGCAACTCGTTAAAAAGAAGGGTAAAACTATTTCCACTATTTGCAAGTACTTTGCCATTACATTCCACATCGCTAAAGATATGTGCCCAGTTAGCACTGTTAGCAACCAGGGCTTTAAGCACTTGTCAACACGTTGGACAAGCGTTACGCGATGCCGTCTCGGTATTATTTCAGCAGGTCTGCGCTGCCTGCACTATATGACAAATGCCGTGGGGAAGTTGAGAGAGATGGACTTCAGCTGACTACTTTGCTACCACAACAGACCTATGGTCTAGCCCAGGGGTGCCCAACCAGTCGATCGCGAGATGTCTAAAAATAGAACAACAATATTCTGTTTTATCGTTAATGTCCTGTAACATAATCTTCCTGTGCCAGAATAATGCACTTGAACGCATCAAAGCTTTGTGATTGGCCGGCGTACCCCATGTGTCGGGGCGTGGCTGAGGGTCTTCAGTACAGGTGGCAATATCGTCACCTGCCTGCGCTCATCTCTGAAACCAGACCATGTCAACAGGCTGGTGTTCTTGCGAACAATCTTTAAGAGATGACATGAGCAGCCCTACCAGCTTTTGCCATGGTGGCCTAAACATTTTTATTTGGTCTTAAATTGTAGTTCAACATTTATTTCCTGTTACTTCTGGACCATGACGGTTGGCCAGCCTTCAACGTTTAACTGAGTGGAATATGATGAATATGTTTTACCAAAATGTTGGCTATATGTTAAGGAGTGTTCAGTAGGTTGTGACAGTGCACTGCGTCATATTTGATTTAATTTATTTTGGTCTAATTTAGTTTTATTTATCATATTAATAATATATGTTTAGTATGGTTTTGGAAGTGCGCTCCAACATATTTGTTGATTGTTTATTGGTAAAATATTATTTGTTTTAAAGTTCAATAAATGGTCAATGAATAATCGTCAAAATAATCGTGATATCAATTATTGACCCAAATAATCGTGATTATGATTTTTGCCATAATCGCACAGCCCTACTGTTATGGCTAGATTCCCCAGAGTCAAGCCATAACATAAAAGAGATGGACAACAGAAGTAAGGTGCAAAATGAAACCTTCCTTTAGTTAAGGTTTCTTAAAAATGTCTGTGTCATGTGTGAAGTGTGTCAAAGGGGCTGACTGTAGGAGTCAGTAACGTGAATGTACAATTGGGATTAAGGACAAAGTATGGGTATAGTCAAAAATGGTTGCCTGTGCCTGGCTGTAAACAAAAAAAGTGCCAATGCACATGCAGCTCAGATATTCAATCAATGCCATGTGGTCTAACCAACAAATGATTCTAATAGTCATTATGAGAGCACTTGTCCAGTATTAAATAACCAACTTCAAGGAATACAATATCATGCACAGTAATGTCAATCACTAAAATGAATGCAATAGTGAATTGGCCACACATCGCTGTGTCCTTATTATTCAATATTAATATTATTTAATATTATTTAATATAATTATTAAAATTATAATATTAATATTATATAATTTAACTTGGAATATCATGAGCACATGACTCTATCCTAATGCAATATAATAGTCTGGCCAGCCCTGCAGCCCGTTCTAGGTTCTGATTGGCTCTCTAGGTTAGCATTCTAGCTTCTGACTGGCTGTCCAGGTTGTCAATCACAGCCGTGGGCATATTATACTAGTCGTAACATCGCTAAACTTTTTCTTGACGGTTTTCTCAGTCAACTAATGCTATTGCTAACAGTAACATAAATTAACACAGCCCTGCACACTGCACCTGCTGTCATTATATGCCGGGTCTGTGGTTCATCATCTTCCTTCTCATTCTCCTCCTTATTACTGCGACTGGGAGCGGGAGCCCTCTCTACTAAACAGCTCTGTGATTTTCGAAAATGTTCCAGCATCTTCGTGTAGCAATTTTGTTTTTTTCATTCTGGCTTTTTCAGCCCCACCCTTTCTTTTTTTACTGTTCTCCATCTTGTCTTTCTCAATTTCGCTAGCTAACTTACTGATTAATCATCAAACGAAGCTAGGGAGCTTGTCTGATGAGTGGACCTCTGACGCGGGCCTCGCCCTCTATCCAATTGGAAGAGACGACTCATCTCTCCCGGCCCAACCCCTTCAGTTCATCTATTACCCTACTTTCGAAAACATAAGATTGACAAGTTTGACAACCTATCAATAGCCCCGTTTACATGGAATGCTTTTCCGATCGTATCCGATCACTAAATAAAGCGATCCACGTTCACTACATGGGCCAAGCATTAAGCTGATTACAATTTCACCTGTACCGAAGTGGGCCGATCGGAGTGGGGCAGTGGGCCGCGTCGATTGGTCCGACCGGCCCACTTCGGTACCGGGCTACCGGCCCATCGGGATTCGTCCCGAACGTCCCGATGGCCAGTCCGCCCCTGCCTGTAGTCGAATTGGAGTCATGGGTGGGTAGTGTTTTTACAGTCCACTAGTTCGGTTAAGAACATTTAACGTTACAGTTAATGTTGTGTTGAGAAATATATGCTCTGCTGAGTGTTCTTCACTGGATAATGCGTGGTCTGAATAAAGCATGCTAAACGTTAGCGCATGCTAAACATTAGCACAAGATAAACGTTAGCGCATGCTAAACATTAGCGCAAGCTTTTACGGCCTACTCAGTCAGTCACGGCCAGACACACGTAGGCTAACGTTTCCCATAAATAACGTTACATTTTCTTAAATGAGCTACCGGACTGTAGTAACGTTAGCCACCCATAAATCCAAGCGGGCTAAAGGCTAATGTCTGAATAAAGCATGCTAGCGTTAGCTTATAAGGGCTATCAACAGCCGGTAAGACCCACGCCAGAGTCAACGGAAGATATACTCAGACAAGCGTTAACGTTTCGGTATGTGAAATTATATTAATATATATATATATTAACATTAGTTTATCCTTACCAGTATCACATGTGCTCGTTTTCCAAGTGTCAAAGACTGGATAGAGGCGGATGAAGACTGCTGGTTACGACGATTACCTCTGTCACTACCATGGTCACTACCGATCTGCCCACATGATCTGCCCCCCCTGCCCGGATCTGTACTGCGCATGTGCGAGATGGTCTGCTACATACGGCAACCCAAATGGGACACTTGACACAGTGGTCTTTGGCAAAGCAGAAAAAGAACACCCGACAATATTAATCTGAACGAGAGGTTAGTTAGTTAGTTAGTTAGATTAGTTATTGTTATTACAACGTGACTTCATATTTATAAACGTGACTTCTCTATTATTTAACAACTATTTTTATTGGGTTCTTTTATTTTGGGTTAAATAGATTGTCAGAATAAGTGAGAAATGGATTTAACTTCTGTTAGACAGCTATCATACTGAATAAATATGTACTGTGAATGTATGCACAAAATATATATGGCATTAATAATGTATAATCTAATTACATTAACTGTGAATGTTTCATTTTATTTAAAATGAAATAAATATTACATGAAAAAGTTGATTCAAGAACAAATCTGTTATTAGATCAGTACTTTTCAACGCGTGTGTGGTCTGGCTTGGTTGAAAGCCCACTCACCACGACAAGGTGCAGGCCTGTGGAACTGCCTGAAAACATAAACATGTTTTAAATATATGAGACCTACGGTATTCAGAATTACTTTACAACATGCATAGTGTAACATGGCTACAACCCCTCCTTGGGATGTTTACAATAAAGAGACAAGAAGTCCATTCCAATATTGAAGAAATTGCTACATACCTCAATCGCCGTCTCACTGTGCGCAGAGATACTTTTAATATCTGCGCCATCTTTGTAGCTGTAAAACCACCAGCTCCTCAAAAAAGAGAGTTGCTCCCTCGAATGCTGTATTGTGGGGGACCTCGGCCACCGAACAGAATGAGTGGGGCGTGGTAGCCAGACTGACCTGCAACAACAGCAAAAGATAGATTACATTTATTGTCATTGTTGCATTTCTGTCGTTGTGCGGAAACCCCACACTTTAGTGTCATTGCCCAGCCAAAAGTTACGATGAAAAGGAAATGCAGTTTGGCATTAAACCAGTGGACCATGCAACACACTATAGTTTGTAGTATACAGTATGAACAAAAACCATGAAATGTGGATGGGGATATATCCAGTCTCTGATAGTGTGACGTTATTATGACAGTGCTCTGTTTGATTCTGAAACTAAGGACTAAGACATGAGGATAGGAGTCGAGGAGGGGAATTAGTGAAATGAGAAAGGGCCAGAGACTCCCCCCTCTGGCGCCACTTTCAATGTCCTCATTCCCACGTTTTGATGATACGTGGTATGTGTTCTACAATGACAGCTGGCCAGACTTCCCACGATAGGGGAGGGGGGAATAGCATCTAGTGCAGCAGGAGATAAAGGTGGAATTGGAGTCAAGTTTTAAGGTTTCAGTGGACAACTCCAGACTCAGCGTCTTCACCAGAATGTGCTAATTAATAGCTGGCAACTACAGATTAAAAACTTTTTTTATATTGGTATTACCGATATTTTAATACAAAATAATTACTTTAACCCTCCTGTTGTGTTCGGGTCAAATCTGACCGATTTACTACTTTCATCAATCATAACTTTTTAGTTTTACATTCGATTGCAATTAAGGCGTTATGATATCCTTCACAGTAGACATTTGAATACCAATTGCTGATCACCACTTTCATTTGAATTTTGGATGATTTACTCAAAAATGACAGCCATAATGAAAAGGAATTAGTAACCATCCGGATCAGATAAAACACACACACACAACCCCCCACCCCTTATGTGCCCATCCCCCCCCATGTGAATCACACCTGGCACACGCAACAATTTGATACATTTCCTGCTCTTATGTGCCCATCCCCTTAGGTGTATATTCTTTGTATATTTACTGCAGTTTTTCATGTATACCACCAGTAGTCTGATACAATATCTACAGTTTGAAAGGGTGTTACATTAAATGTGGTGATGATTAATGGTTTTTGTGTTCATGTAATAGCAGTTAAAACAGGACCTGTCACGAACACAAAGTACACATCACATCGACCCTACCTTGTTGTGCGGTTGTGGTAGGCCAAGATCTCCGGACTTCATCTATATATTCCCGAAGGTCCTGAAGTAAAACATCTGTATGGACGTTATTAGCCTGCCCCCGTAGACCACTCGATGCTCCTCTCCATTGTTTCTAACCTGCCAGTAAACGGTTTGGTGAAATAGGGGAGAAGACAGAATTTGTAAGTGTGAAAGATCTCACAAGCCCCTCTGTAAGTTACATGCAAAAACAAACTGCATTCCTTTGTGTTCGATAGTAGCGATAGGCTGGGCCCTTACCTCACTATTGTGGATTGTAACACAGCATGACCATCATCTGTTTGGAGAAGTCTTGTGCAGTCATTTATTGTCCTTTTGCAATGCAAGATGAAGTTTCTCGTGGACATTTTTCGACGAGTCTACTGTTTCTACAACTAAGATTATTCTTCTGCCTTCTGCCTTGTGCCCAGGGCGGCCCTCGGCATAGGCAATATAGGCGAATGCTAAGGGCGCATAGGGGGCGCCGAAAAAAAAAAAAATTAGAAATTTTTAAAAAAAACTTTTTTTATTTCATAACAACACAATTCCCGATTTTGGATCAACAAAGTACATCTTATTATCTATACTAACAGAACTACGCCTATATTGCGTACAGCGCCCATAAACTATGGCACACCCCCACCCCAAATCAAGTTGAACTGCCCCCAGTCCCAGTAAAAACCAGAGGTTTATGTGAAATTGTTCTTTTTTTTAAATAAGGGTTTTAGTGTGCAATTATAGGTTTTAATTTTGTATTTGTATTCATTTAAAATAAATCAAACTCCCAAAAAAACTTACTTCTGCTTCTGTGTGCTTTTATTAACATTGGAATTTACTGTGTAAGCGGGCCGCGGGGGGAGAGCTTAGAGAGCTCTCTCCTGAAAGACTGAGAGGCTCTGATAACCTCAGCTCAGTGAGGTAAAGGCACACCTTTATATGATCATTATAGTTATAAAAAAATAAGAGAATAGGTGAAAAACAGGTATAAAAATACTGACAGTACAAATAGGTTGTTATTAATAAACAAGAATACAGTTTGAAAGGGGGGGTGATTTGTAAAATATCCATAAAGAAAAAGAAAATCTGCTTACAGTTCTGTTTCATATGGATGTTGAGAGATGTATCCATAGATCTCCTAATGTTGCTCTCAAAGTGCACCAGATTGATGCTTTTAACTTCAATATAAAAAAAAAAAGTCTTCCCGGGGGTGCATACCCCCGGACCCCCCTAGAGGAGGTGAGGTCCCCCCCCCCACTTAAATCATGTTCAAATGGATAGGAAACTAAATACAGTTGCACACATCTTGTGTCAATATCTTTGTTTGGTGGTCATGCCACAACCGTGCACACGCGAGTCATAGTGAGTGTCTGCATTTTGGGGGGGGGGGGCGCCAGCTAAAATCTTGCCTAGGGCGGCAAATTGGTCAGGGCTGGCCTGCCCTGCCCCGCCCATTTCTTTAGCTTCCGGTTTAAAACGAAAAAACGAAAAAAGTCAACAATTAATTATATTTAGCCTTTAGGAACAGTGCTTTGTAATAACTCTCAGTACCAGATTAATTACCTAACCTAAACACATTTACTACCCAATAGCATAGTTCCATCCCCTGAAGACAAGGAATGTGTCATAGTAGAAATGTGCAGCCCAATGAAAGAAGGAAGCATAAAGCTTGTACATTTCTATAACCCGTGTAAAAATCTTCACATTGAAACTTTACAGACAATAGCAGGGACGAGTCATAGAAGGGAAGTATGGGTGTGGTGATTTTCATGCTCACAACAGCCTATGCGGAAGCAGTCAAACAGACAGTAATGGTGATGTTAGAGGAAAGATCATTGTTTTTTGCCTTAATGATGGACAAAAAACAAGAATAGACGTGAATAGGGGGACAAAATCATGTTTGGGACCTCACACTTGTGACGGATAGTTTAGTTAAATCGTGTGAATGGAATGTAAACGTGACTATACCATAGGAAGTGATCATTACCCAGTATTCTCTATCATCAACACAAATAGGAAGTGAGTATATTTTCCAGGTGGTGCTTTGGTAAAGCAGACTGGGAGAAATGTAGAATTTGCTGTAAGGAGTCAGCACAATTGTTAGCATTAGAAGGAAGTATAGAGGAGTGCTCAAATCAAATCACAATGCACATTAAAGAAGCAGCAAATATAATTATACCAAAAAGAACAACAGAGGGTATAGGAAGAAAGTGGTGCCGTGGTGGAATGAGGAATGTAGCAGAGCTATTAAAGAACAAAACAAGGTATTCAGTAACTACAGACATAGCATTAACATCACACTTTGTGTAAATGGATGGAGAAGATGACATAGACATGTCTTAGAACAAAGAGGGTTGCTGCGTAATTTCCAGACTGGTTTTCGCAAAGGAAGATCCACAATGCTTTGGTTAGAG
Organism: Gymnodraco acuticeps; assembly: GCF_902827175.1. Classification (NCBI taxonomy): domain Eukaryota; kingdom Metazoa; phylum Chordata; class Actinopteri; order Perciformes; family Bathydraconidae; genus Gymnodraco; species Gymnodraco acuticeps. The sequence continues at coordinate 2,113,253 of NW_022992059.1, read as the reverse complement.
TGATCAATGAGGTGGGAATACAGTGTGAAGACACTGAAAATGAAAGAGGTTATGGCAATAGTATATTTTGACATTGATAAGGCTTATGACTCTATGTGGAGGGATGGGTTACTCATCAAATTAAGTGACAGGTGACAGTAACAGTGACCAGTAACAGGATCATGGCTCAGACAGGAATTCAGAGTTCAAGTAGGGCAGAGGTTTCGAAAGACTTCAATATAGAAAATGGTATTCCCCAAGGGAGTTCAATCAGCCTGATATTATTTAACATTATGATAAATGACATATTGACTAAGTTGGACGGATGCATCAAATCTGCGTTGTATGCAGATGACGGGGACATATGGATAAGGGGAAGAAATGTTCCAGAAGTGGTCATACAACTGGAGTTTCAAACTGTCAGCAAGCACATCTTGCTTCATGACATTTACAAATAAACGCAAGATGGAGACTGAGAAGCTTACATCATATGGAAAGCCGATGAATGAGGTCAATGCATTTAAATATCTGGGCTATGGTTAGATAGTAAATGTACATGGAAAAACCATATTAAACATTTGGAAACAAAATCCCAAAAAGTTTTGAACCTATTAAGAGCAGTGGCTGGATGAGACTGGGGGCAGACAAACAGGCACTAATTGACATCTATAGGGCAATTATGAAGACAACTCTGGATTACGGGTGTATAATATATATGCAGCAGCAGCAAAAACGTCATTACTAAAAATGGATAGATTACAATATAAAGCATTACGGTTGTGTATAGGTGCAATCAACAATTAATCAATCATTATCACAATTACCTCAAAATATAGCCTACACAGATAGATAGATTCAACTTATTGTCATTACACAGTACAGGTACCGTGTAACAAAACGGTTTTCTCTGCATTTGACCCATCCTAGTGTTAGGAGCAGTGGGCTGCCATTATGTACGGCACCCGGGGAGCAGTGTAGGGAACGGTGCTTTGCTCAGGGACACCTCGGTAGCACTTGGTCTTTCCGGGACTTGAACTGGTGACCTTCCAGTTGCCAAGCCCCTATGGACTTCGCCACCACCGCCCGATGGTTCTAAGAACAAGGAAGAGTGTGTTGGAGTTGGTATATATATCCCAGACTTTAAAATATCAATTTCAAAAAGAGCGTCAGATCAATTATCAGTGTGCAACAGAAATGCTGGCTGTAATAATAGGATTACAGTGGGTTGAAGAGGTCAGACCAGATAGGGTGGTGATATGCACAGATTCATTATCCATTTTTAAAAGTATACAGTCAACAACAACTGTCAGAAAAGAATTACTCATATAACTTAATCTAGGAAATCATGATAGCTAGACTCAGACTGGATCACACAGAATTGAATGTTACTCTATGTCATAGGAACTGTGGAGTTAAAAAAAATGTGGAACATATCATATTACACTGCAACATGTACAAAACAGAGAGGGAAAAACTAAGAGACAGGGAGAGTGGAGCCTGATGGGGATACTGGGAACAGAAGGTGAGGGGGTAAGAGCTACCAGGAAGGCCATTCTTAAGTATTTGAGTGAAAAGGGATTGATTGGAAGAATTGAAAACAACGTAAATACAGTGGTATAATTCCACAAGTGCTGACAGGATGATATGTTGATACACGCTCTTGTACAGTAGGGGGCGGTATGCACCTTAAAGTTGTTTGCAATCCGCCAAAAAACCGAGAGAAGAAGAAGAAGAAGAACGATTATACATCCATGGAACGACCAGACACATGGCAGCAATGTTCCCATCTGCTTCATTCATTTCTCCTGTTCAACCGGTTAGTAGTGTGGACACAGATTATGTCATATTTCGATCAAAGAAGTGTGTTTGAAACTGTATTATGTGTAGTTTAATGTCATTCTGTGAGCTACGCCACTAGCGTGTGGCTAATGGCGTCCGCTAGCTTCTTTAGCGCAGGCTGTTGCTCCCTGAATAATGTAGGGCTCTACCATGTTACCATGTGTATGACTCCCTTGCACTAGTCTGGCTTACATTTCAAGTTTATTCTGTTTGTATAAATATGTGAAATGCTGGTCTGAGGTCATAATTGTTCATATTATTTAAATGCTAAAGCGCTAATGCTATGCTAATAGTGTGCCTGTACAACATAGCAGTGTGAAAGTGAGTACAGTCGACCGGGTTGTGTGTGTTATCTGTAATCACTGTATTATATACTGTAAATGAAAAAGGCTTTAATCCTTCATCAAAGTCATAATATGGCATGTGGATTTATGTCCATTTTTTATTCGAGACACATATGTCATACGGTTATTTTGATTTGCTAAATGTATGTTTACATTCTCAGTTAGCTTCAGGCCTCACTGAGGAGAAGTATTGAGGTAGAAAGCTGGTGAAGCCATTTCCTGCTGTCATTATATTCTGTTTGCACAGATAATAAACCTGGTTGACAAGAAGGAAGTCGTTTTCATTCGACACAACGCAGAGATACATGTGGCGTCAATCCAGACCGGTTACACAAAGAATGATAAATAGAGAAAACAGATATAATTTGTAAGTGAATTTATTAATGTGTTTAATACATTCTGGCTAGAACAACCACACAAACGGCAGCAACTTTCCCTCTGCTTCATTCTTTTCTCCTGATCAACAGGCTTATTATCTGATTACCAGCTCTGCACAGCGGACTTGTAACACTAGCAGCAGTGGAGATGGAGCATCAGAACCTGGAGAATACAGCAACAAGGATCCATTTGAAGATAGGTAAATGTAAATATTACAGTAATAGTGTACTTGCATTGTGTGGGTGTAAGGGTGTAACTTTGGTTTGCGAAGTGGGGGGGACACAAAACAGGGGGCAATGAAACATTTTCTCAATTTAATTCCATTTCCTGCCTTTCTACAAATATATTAGGGACTATAGTGTTAACAAATCCAAGAAAAATGTGTAGTGTATATAATGAGTGTGCACACTTATCTAGTATCCTATCCATGTGAACCTGTTTTATTTGTGATGACCTCACATCCTCTAGGGGGGGTACTAGTATATATTTCAATCATCAAAAATCCTGCTTGCTCACAAGCAATAACACATATTTGATCAACTCCTCTCTCCTATCTTTATCTTACCTAGTCTGCATTCTTTCTTTTTATTTATGCATATTTGACTAATCACTCCCCTTTCAAATTGTGTTTTTTATTTTGTACTGACCTATTGCACACAGTGGAATGATTTATTAACTCATTTTATATACAACTAATATTACATAGATGGAAATTATGACCAAACCTCCCTGAGCTGACGTTATCTCTCTCAGTCCCACAGGAGAGAGCTCTCCCTCTCCTTATTGTTGAAACGGCTTCTAATCTCCGTTAGCTCCGAGCTAGCACCAAATACTAACGTCTATCTCTCACCCTTCCTCACCCTCCTCCTCCTCCTCCTCCTCCTCCTCCTCCTCCTCCTCCTCCTCCTCCTCCTCCTCCTCCTCCTCCTCCTCCTCCTCCTCCAGAGAGAGAGATAATTTTATTTTGAGTTGTGCATTGTTATTTGTGCTTGAGAAACATTCCACTTGAACTTTATTTTAACAAACTTAGTAGTAATTATTGTCCTATATATTTTTTCAGATTTCACAGTTGCCTGGGCCTAGCAGCAAGAACCTCCATCTGTCCCTGCCCCCAGGTCAAGATCTACCGTGGCTCAAGGGCCTTCACCGCAAAGGACCAGAGGACCATCATCACTACAGTGGCCTCCATCTCCATCTGCCACAAGATTAAGATACACCTCGGGACAAAGGCCTCCACCACAGCCATCACGATCAACCCAGCCAGCAAAGAAGTCTCGCCTAGCACCGCCTCGGTGAGACTCCAGAAAGCATGGAGCAAGAGACAATTTCCCTTTTGGCAGAACAACAGAAAAGAAACAACCGGCAATCAATAAAAGAAAAGATGGCGAAGGCGTTTGGATACTGAAGACAAGAAATAGTGCATCGGAGGCCAAGCATTGAAGGCCTCTTGGAGCGGTGGCCTGCACTTTTTCACATGGAAGAGGTAATTATTTAGATGAAACCCTTGATTGTAAGCCTGTAGTGGAGAAGAATTGAGGGCCCAACTAACTAACAACTATAGACAGCCGAGGCAAATATGTTGACGTTGATTTTTTAATATATATCACAATATAAGCTTTACATCTATTACTCTTAGTGTCTTTATTTGGTGGTGGTTTTCAATAAATATGTGGATTAATTAATTTAAATGTTACATTCATACAAGCTGACTTGGAGTACTTTTAATCAAACCATTGGCTCTTTATAAAAAACATGTGTATTATAAATTCTCAGTATTTTTAGTTTTCTATGCTGCTTATATTTTCTAGGTAAATGCTGAGTTAATGCGCATAACAACAATTCCATTGGAGACAAAGTTCTTGGCGCAGTTGGACAAACACTCAGGTCATCAGGAGCAGGGGAGGAGTTGTGAAACAGAAGACCACCGGGATCTTGCAGGTTTTGGATGAGGTATCTATGAATGAGTTTTTTATCTGTAGGGATCAGTGGCTGAATCCTCCTTTATTTGCATTTAATTTATTATATATATATATCTCTGTTCTTACTCAGACTGTGGACATCGCCATCAGAAGAGAATGCGTCCTCAAATCTCTAATGATCTACCTGGGTGAACCTGTTGACCATCTCATCAAGAATTCCAGGTAAGACCTCCCACTCACTCACAAGAAGTTTGTTCATAAAAGAAAAACATATTTGTACTGCATGCAAATAACTGCTTGGTTAGAAAGATAGTCATTTGTGATGACCTCCTGAGCTTTCCTCTTGGGCCGACTGAACTGACGCCTCAGGCCTGTTGAACTACGCTCTGTGGTCCTCATCCATTCCCCTTTTTTTTGCATGATCTGCAGGACGCTGAGGCTGGAGAACTGGAGCAGGCAACAATGGAAGCCTTTGACACTGGGAAAGAGGATCAGCTTTCATCGACCCAAAGACGTCAAGGTTCTCATCGAAGGAACAGAGGTCCTCAGCGGCTTGCCCTCGGTTGCGACAGCTTTTGCCATGCTCTTCGGGCTCATATACGCACTGAAATGGGGCGAAGCCTGCGAGCTAGTTCAGGCAGTCAACTCGAGCACTTATGCTGCATTCATACATAACGCCCCCTTGCCACTCTACAACCAACCAAACAGAGTCTCCTTAATATGCCGCTCTATTTAACCTGCCAGATCTCTCTCCATGCATTGCTTGCTGCTGCTATTGCTGCAGATACCTCTACGTCGCTGCTGCTCGCTGCCCCACCACCACCCCAGCTTCCACCCCAGCTTCCACCTGTAGGCTCGGGGGTTAGTTATTTGATCATCACTCATCGTGCTATGTATATCTATGGAGTGATGATGCCCGAGCCTAGTCGCCAAACTCAACTATATGCTGCTTCTAATAAACATGTTAAAGGAACACGTGAGTTGTCTGACTGAACTTAAGATATCAGAAATAACTGCAATCCACTTTTGAAGTTGTGCAAAAAGTCCTGATGGAGGGGAAAAAGATGAGCCCAAAAGTGAATAGACCGAGAACCCAGCTGGTAGACACTTTGTTGCACTCACTCACAGTTACCATTGTTACATGGTAAGGTTTCTAAAACCAAGGTTTTATAATAATTATGCATTGTAAAACATTTGCGAAAAAGTGTTGTATTCAGAAGTTGCACTTACAGTATGACCGATTTTCACTGTAGAAGTTATGCATGTCTAATCATTTTCAGAGATTACATGTCTCACAGGCGCACGTTGTCAGTGTTGCTTTAAAAAAGTGTGCAGTGGATAATAAGGACAAGTCTTTTTTCTAAGAGTTTGATGTTTGGAAGCGGCCCACATATTACCGCATTTTAACTGTGGTACTTATTAACATGTCTAAGATCAGGTAATGGCTGCCTCAGAGGCCAAAGCTGGTTGTGTGAACAACTTGTTTTTCATTCAAATAAATGTGCTCTGGTATTAAAATATACAGATTGATCTGAAGAAATTGAGTCAATGTAAAATATTTCGTGTGATTGATTACTCTAATATTTTTTTTGTTGGTACAACGTTTTACTTTTATTAGTGTACCTTTCACTTGCATTGCACTCCTTAAACGTGTTTGAGACACTTTAGATAACAATGTGGTTGTCATTTGATTAACTCTGAAAATACAGAGGTTTTTATTGAATAAATCACCCAAAAATCACATGAATTGAGTTACAGGTGTCCCCTCAGCTGTGCTGACTTATTTAATAATACGGTAGGAAATTGTGGAGTAAAGTTAATATCTATCACACACTTTTCCTCTACTGATTATATTACTGGATGGAAACTGAAAGCACGGGAACATTAATAAACTACACAACAGAAAGTATGAATAACATTAATGAAATTGTGACTGTAGATATGTTTATACTTTATATTATTTACTGTAAATGTTTAATTTAGATTTAATTATTGTGATTATTTTCTATCTAAATCTCACAATGGGGTAGGTTACAGGAACTTTTCATCAAGAGATTGCTTTAGTCTGGCTTAACTCTTCACTGATTGGTTGCACACACTTTAAATGTACTGGCTATGCAAAACAGAAGGTGGGGCTCATTATCATATTAAAAAAACGCGCGTTTATTTGATCAAAAAACGCGCGTTTTAAACGGGCGAATAGTGGCACTTTAGGCTTTCCATAGCGGAGGTCTCAAAAAGCTCGCCTGAAGTCGGACAGCTCGGAGTCGGCTTCTTCTTCTTCATCTTCACCTTCTTCTTCTTCTTCTTCTCTCGGTTATTTGGCGGATTGCAAACCACTTTAAGGTGCATACCGCCACCTCCGGAGTCGGCTTGACTCGGTTTGCATTTATAAAGAATGCACACGTGTTTAATCGTTAATGTCAGATATGTACTCAGGGTCGGCGTCATGGGGGGTCATTCGCGGGCCATGCCCCCCCAAATGAGTCACTGTGCCCCCCCAACGCAGGGTGGGCAAGCCTTATTGCCACTTTGCCGTTTTTTTGTTGTAATCATATAAGTTAAAACGTTTCCACCAAAAGTTTTTTGTGTGAAATACATCAAAAATAAAGAATACAAATTTGTATTCTTTATTTATTCTTTATATGAAACACAGCCTGAGGTGTGCTCACTGCTGCTCTCTGATTGGTGTGTTGCTTGACCAATGACCCCGACTTTTGTTTTGTTATCATTACGTGGCTGTGTGTTTAGATGAAAGCCCAGTGGCGATCTGTCCATCTGTTATACTGATTATACAGTAAAGCCATCGAAAATAATATGATATACAGTATAGTACAAGTACATGGGTCTCTGTGTTTCATTCAAGCTCGGCTCTTTGTGTGTGGCACGAGCGCATTTTGTCAGTGCGCGAGCGGTAACGTGGAATATTGTTGTTAGCATCTGGTTAGCTAGCTATGCTAACGGATATAAAGAGCTGTTTCTACACCAAGGTGGAGGAGAGTCCTCTCCTGTCAGACTGAGAGGATCTTATAACCTCAGCTCAGTGAGGTAAAGGACTCTGTGTTTAGATAGTTAACTTTAGTGTAAGTTATCTCAGTGGGTCTCAAACGGTTTGGTGACCATTTATGTAAACAAGTATTTGCGAGGAATAGGCTACCTTTATATGATCATTATAATTATTAAAGAATAAGAGAATAAATGAAAAACGGGTATGAAATACTATAGGACAGTAACACAAGAATACAGTTTAAAAGGGGAGTGATTAGTAAAATATCCATAAAGAAAAAGTAAATCTGTTTACAGTTCTGTTTCATATGGATGTTGAGAGATGTATCCATAGATCTCTTCATTTTGCTCTCAAAGTGCACCAGATTGATGCATTTAACTTCAATATTTTTAAAATAATCTTTCCGGGGGAGCATGCCCCCAGACCCCCCTAGAGGAGGTTAGGTCCACCCCCACCTAAAACATGGATAGGATACTAAATACATTTGCACACTTTTCATATGGTGGCCTATGTCCATATGTTTCTGTTTTGGTGATCGTGCCACAACCGTGCATGTATGCAGAAGTCATAGGTGCGCTATAAAATAGCACTACACCCTGCAATGTGTGTGAGAGACAATAAACTTTACAGCATGTTTTTTTAAATTGAAGTTGCGTTGGTGTTTGTGTGTTGGTTGTTGACGGCAGTGTGTGCCCCCCCTTGGTAAATGATTGCCCCCCCATTTGATTTGTTCTAGAGCCGACCCTGTATGTACTAAGTAAATACATTTGTTCCTGCTCAAGATTAGATTCAACTTCATTGTTATTGCACATATTACAGGTACTGAGACAACGAAATGCACTTTAGCTTCTAACCAGGTGCAACAAGCAGTGAAGTGAAAAGTAATGTACACAATCTACAGAATAAAATATAGAATGAATTGAATGATGAATAAACAGTGAGGGCTATGAATACACTAGATATACACAGCAGCCTGTGAGCAGTATGAACAGTGTGTATGAATATGCTAAGATATATAAAGTATGAAAACGGTAAGCAGTGCAAGTATAGTATAAAATATATAGATATTAATGTCATGATGATAAACATTGTGGAACAATGATGAAAAATATGAATGGATGTGGCGACGTAAAACTGACACAAAACTTTTGCCGAGCCAATTGGAGAGTTTCATCAGCAGCACGTGGTAAAAACCACCAATGAGCGCTCAGCTCGAGATACCAGCGAGTCGTTTCCCATCAAGCATTTCTCTTCCGCAGCCCGTGGAGAGCAACTGCGCCGCCTCGCCGCGCCTCGCTCTCAAGGCTGCGGGCGTCTTTGTCCCGCGAGATTTCAACGTCTCATGTAGGCGAGCCTCCAGAGCAAGTCGGACAACATGACTAACCATCATGCAACGCACTAGCAAGACGTTGATCGCAACTGCGCAGGTCTTGCTTGTCTCAAACAAGCCTATTTTGTCCGACTTGCTCTGGAGGCCTGCCTAATGCAGCTGGACACAGACAGATACCCCCCCCCCCCTTCTCCACCTGCAGCTGGACAGACAGACAGATACCCCCCTCCCTCTCCACCTGCAGCTGGACAGACAGACAGATACCCCCCCCCCCTCTCCACCTGCAGCTGGACAGACAGATACCCCCCCCCCCTCTCCATCTGCAGCTGGACAGACAGAACAGATACCCCCCCCCCCTCTCCATCTGCAGCTGGACAGACAGACACCCCCCCCCCCATCTCCACCTGCAGCTGGACAGACAGACAGATACCCCCCCCCCCCCTCTCCACCTGCAGCTGGACAGACAGACAGATACCCCCCCCCGCCCCCTCTCCATCTGCAGCTGGACAGACAGATACCAGATACCCCCCCCCCCCCTCTCCACCTGCAGCTGGACAGACAGACAGATACCCCCCCCCCCCCTCTCCACCTGCAGCTGGACAGACAGACAGATACCCCCCCCCCCCTCTCTCCATCTGCAGCTGGACAGACAGATACCAGATACCCCCCCCCCCCTGCAGCTGGACAGACAGATACCAGATACCACCCCCCCCCTGCAGCTGAACAGATGTCAAAGTTAAAGGTGGCTAGTGAAGCACCAGACATCAGCAGTAGGGTATTTATTGATGTATTTTATGTTGTGGAATAAAACATAATGGTGAAAGCTTGTGAACCACAGACCCAGGCATCTGAAACACGTTTAAAAACCTGAACGTGTACCTGTCCTTGTGTTTCAGCATTAGATATTTGTCATTTCATGCATACAATGTTCATGTGTTAGTCTTCTCCCAGTTGTATTTTTGTTTTTTAATTTGATTTTAGTTTACAAATTAAATAATCATTCCTCTTGTTGTCAACAAATGAAAGAGAGCTACTGTCTCAACTCTGACTCCATTGGCTTCCTCTCAAACACATAAAGAATAACAACAATGGAGCTGGGAGGAAGAAGACACACCAGGCTGTGAAACACAAACAGATATATTCACTTGGGCTTGGCTCTGCACATTACACAACCAATTCATCCTTCAAAAGAAGAAGAACTGAAGAAGTCCATAAAGCTTTTTTAAAAGCCTCTGTACACATTCAGTAAATGTAAGAGTGGCACAAATGAATGATTACTGTAACAGAATGATTTGTGGTGTTCATTCAGAACATCCCGTCAGTTTATAAACTCTGTGCTGAGCTGGAGGTGAAATCCCTCCAGATGTTCTTTAAGTTTCTCCCTCACATCTTCCCCCGTTTGGGTGCTGAGGACAGAATGCTGGCCTCCCCCCCTCTCCATCAGTTGTTTAACATCCAGTTCTGAAACTTGGCCTTCATCAGGAGCGCACTCCATCTTGAGAAAGCTCTGTATTTTATCTTCAGCAGGGACAGGCACCAGGAGGAGCTTCCCCTCTCCCCCCCCCTGTATCAGGAACAGCTGCTGGAGGGGAGTCTCCTCACCCAGAGCCCCACTCTCCCCCTCAGAGAGCAGCAGTTGCTCACGAAAATCAGACAGAGACATCCCAGGGATCACATGTTGGACACCTTGAGTTTGGAGCAGGACTTGGGGATTTGTTCCATTTAAGTCACTACTTTCTACACTTTTTCCAGGTGGTCTTTCCTGTATGTTTGTAGTGTTTGCGACTGTACTGGTTTCTACCCGGTCCCTCATTTTTAGCGTGTCCTCATGCACTGCAGGCTCCACATCATTTGAAGTCTTTGAAGCTCTGCGTGCTTCCGGCCCTCTTCCACAGTAGAAGCAGAATCCCTTCTCCTCCTCAGAGCAGCTGCTAGAGTCTGGCAGACAATGCTCCATCTGATCCACACATCTGTCCTCAAACAACCCTACGCCCTCAGATGTAGCATCTCTCCCCCCCTGGTTAGAACCTCCTTTGCCTAGTCTCTTCTCCCCCCAGGTTCTAAAACCATCTTGTGACAGGAGGAGAGTGTGCTTCAGCCGTTTGTCCCGCAGCCTCAGCACGGTGCTCCGCAGGCGGTTCTCCCTCCGCCGGGCCGCATGCAGCTGTCGTAAGGCTCTCTCCAAGCAGTCTATGGCCTGGTCGTAGCGTCTCCTCCACAGCAGGGGGCAGAGCTGAGCGTAGCTGTGCTCCTTGGGTAGGTAGAAGCCTGGAGGAGGGGGCAGACGCCTCATGTAACGTGATGGGGACTGCGGACGACACGCTGGTTCTGGTTCTGGACTGGATTCCTGCTGTGGGAGCTGCTCCACCTCTGAGGGCTCTTGGGGAGATGCAGGTGTGTTTCCATTTGGTTGTTTGGAAGTTTCACCCCCATCTGTCTTCTGCTGAGCATTCTGCAGGTCGTCTGAGTGCCGATTCCTCCTACAGAAAAGAAAGATTATTTATTGATTATTAAAAACATTTAGCTGACACTTTTATCCAAAGCCACTCACATACACTCCAATACCACAGACATGCCAACAGGAGCAATTGGGGTTAAGTATCTCGCCCAAAGACACTTGGACATGCAGGGGCTGGGAATCAAAACCACTGACCCTGTAACATGTATGCACCTTTAAACCCTGGAGCCACAGTGCCCACATAGCCTTTTGGCAGGATATACAAGTGGGGGAACAATGAAAACATTTCCAAAATAAGGTTCATCAATATAACCGTGTGGCGCAGTGGGTTAGTGTTGGGATCAGGGGAGCACAGGTTCAAACCCCACTGCAGTCAGCATGTCATTGTGTCCCTGAGACACTTCACCCCAAAGGGCTCCTGTGGGGATTGTCCACAGTATTGATTATGTAAGTCGCTTTGGATAAAAGCGTCTAACAAGTCACATGTAATGTAATGTAACAACCCAATATTAAAAGGGGCACCACTATTATGTGTCTACTGGGACTTGTCTCCATGCTTTAATGTTCAAAAAGCTCTTTATTTTTCTCATGTGCTGCAGCACCTCTTTTCACCCTCTGTCTGAAACCAGAGCCCAGTCTGCTCTGATTGGTTAGCTGGCCGGCTCTGTTGTGATTGGTCAACCGCTTAGAGATGTTGCGTCCCCTTGGCCTATCTTTATGTATTGGTGCCATAGCCAATAGAAGCGTGAGTGTTACATAGTGATGTCACTATGTAACGTAAATAAACAAAGCAGTCCAATGGAGGTGTTTCAGACGTGGGGGGGTAGTGGGAGAGAAACTCCCTCTTGAGTGGACACAGGGATTTTAGCCAATAGCGCAACAGAGCCTACAACGGTAACTGTCAGAGAGCGCTTATCGTTGTCCCTGATGGGGACACAGGAGATGGGCGGTACGTTTCTGTGACAACCCCCCTCTGCCACTGAGAGTGGGTGGGTGATGTTCTCGGCATTAGCCACTGTGAGGGCGCTGTGCAGAGTCACTGCAAATAGCTAGCCAGTGGGGACACAGCTTCTACTCACATGATGGGTTTCAGATGAATCTTTTAGTATCACTTCCCATTTATTGTATGGGTACTGGTTTTAGTAATATTTGAAACGATATCCAACCATAAACACAGGAGCAGTGTTTTGAGTTGTACAGAGACATGATTACAGCTCTAATTCCAACATGTCAAGGGCTTGAAGTGCCATGCATGGGGGAAGTGTATCATCTTCTGCTAGCTTTGTTTCATAGCATCAAACTGCAGGTAAAAAGCATTATGTCGCACATATTAACGCTGCGCATCAGCTGGCTTCTGAGCTGCTGATGGTACGTCACACACATAACTGTATAGGTGTGTTACCTGAGACGCAAACCTCCTGCTGTCTGCTGTGTCACTCTTCTCTTCCCTTTGGTTGTTGAAGAAGAGTCAAACACTGTAGGAAAAGCCTCTTCCTTCAGTCTCCTGATCCCACTGTGAGTGCACAGGTCAAACACATGAATCTTCTATTGTAACGCTGTGAGCAGGAGACAGTGCTTTATCACATCAACACTCCAGTGTCTGAATGAGTACAGACCTGCATCCAGTCAGCTCGAAGCTCTGTGGGGTGAAGTGTTTGGAGCAGAAGTAAACAAAGTCAGTCTGAGGGTCCCAGGAGTCCGCCCGGTGACAGTTGTTGATCCAGAGGCTCCTCCGTGTCGCTCCTTTTGGTAGTCTGGCCATCACAAGTAAATACATTCTGTCACTTCAGTACAAGGTAAATAGGAAATATGGTGGAGAGTAACAAAGTACATTACTCAAGTTCGGTACTGTACTTTATACTTCTACTCCACTACATTTTGGAAGCTAATATTGTATTTTTTACTCCACTCCATTTATTTTACAGCTTTTAATTACTAGTTAGATTTAATTATTAGCTAATAAAATATATAAATTAAATAATCAATGATTGAATAAAGGTTGATATATACAGTACATACGACTGTATGTACTGTATATATATCAACCTTTATTCAATCCCCTCCAAAACTATTGGAACAGCGAGGCTAATTGCTTTATTTTTGCTGTCCACTGAAAACAATTAGGTTTGACATCAAAAGATGAATATGAGACAAAAGGTCAGTATTTCAGCTTTTAATTCCAGGTATTTACATCTACCTGTTAAACAACTGAGAAGATAGCACCTTTTGTTTTAAACCCAGAAATGTTTCAAGTGAGCAAAAGTATTGAAACATGTGCCTGACAGGTGTTTTTTTGTTGCCCAGGTGTGTCCTGCTACATTGATTATTCTAACAATAAATAGCACTGCATGTCTACTCTCAGTTTGAGCTTTGGGTTTTGCCTGTGCAGACTGCATTTTCAGTTACAACGGTGTAACCAACATGAAGACTAGAGAGCTGCCTACGGGAGAAAAGCAAGCAATTTTGAAACTGAGAGAAGATGGAAAATACATCAGAGCCGTTGGCCATAGCCAGTACAACCATTTAGAATGTCCTTAAGAAGAAAGCGTGTACTGAGCATCAGACTTCAAACTGGTCGACAAAGGAAAACATCAGCAGTTGATGACAGAAACATTGTGAGAACTGTAAAGAAACATCACCAACAACCTCCAGAGGGCAGGAGCGAAGGTATCACAATTCACCGTTAGCAGAAGACTTTGGGAACAAAAGTACAGAGGCTACACCAGAAGATGGCCAGATTTGAATTTGCCAAAAAGTACAGAGACGAGGCTCAACAGTTCTGGGACAAAGTTTTATGGACTGATGAGTCAAAGATGAACCTTTACCAAAGTGATGGAAAGGGTAACGTGTGGAAAAAGAAAGGATCTGCTCATGATCCCAAACACACATCACATCTCATAAGTGAAACCCGGTGGAGGTAATGTCATGGCTTGGGCTTGCATGGCTTCTTCTGGACGGGCTCATTGATCTTCATTGATGATGTGACACATGATGGCAGCAGCCAAATGAACTCAGAAGTCTACAGAAACATGTTCTCTGCCAATTTAAAGAGAGATGCAACCAAACTGATTGGGAGATCCTTCATCATGCAGCAAGACAACGACCCAAAACTCACTGCCAAAACATCCAAGGAGTTCATCAGGGAAAATAAGTGGAAGGTTTTAGACTGGCCAAGTCAATCTCCAGACTTAAACCCTTTTGAGCATGCATTCTCCACAAAAGAAGAATGCAAAAGTTTGGTGATGTCAGTGGGTCGCAGGCTTGATGCAGTTATTGCAAGCAAAGGACTTGCATCTAAATACTAAGTATTATTAACTTTTCACGCTATTTTATGTCTCTGTTCCTATACTTTTGCTCACTGAGAGATGAGTTTTCAGTCTGCGCCGGCAGGTGTGTAATCTTTCTGCTGTCTTGATGTCAATGGGGAGTTCATCCCACCATTTTGGAGCCAGGATAGCAAACCCACGTGTTTTTGCTGATGGGAACTTGGGTCCCCCTCGCAGTGCGAGTGCAGCGAGCTGTTTGGCTGATGCAGAGCGGAGTGCACGCGCTGGGGTGTACGGTTTAACCATGTCCTGGATGTAGGAAGGGCCAGATCCATTCGCAGCATGGTAAGCAAGTACCAGTGTCTTGAAGTGGATTCTAGCAGTTACCGGAAGCCAGTGAAGGGAGCGGAGGAGCGGAGTGGTGTGGGAGAATTTAGGAAGGTTGAAGACCAGACGAGCAGCTGCATTCTGGATGAGCTGCAGAGGTCGGATGGCACATGCAGGTAGACCAGCCAGGAGGGAGTTGCAGTAGTCTAGGCGTGAGATGACGAGAGCCTGGACCAGAACCTGAGTCGCTTTCTGTGTCAGCTGGGGACGTATCTTCCTGATGTTGTAAAGCGTGTATCTCCAGCAGCGGGTTGTAGCAGCGATGTTTGCAGTGAAGGACAGGTTGTTATCTAGGGTCACACCCAGATTCCTTGCAGTCTGAGTCGGGGAAACAACAGAGGTGCCGATGTTGATTGTCAGGTCAAGAGTGGGACAATCTTTTCCCGGAAGAAAAAGCAGCTCAGTCTTGTCAAGGTTGAGCTTGAGGTGATGAGCAGACATCCACTGAGAGATGTCAGCTAGACAAGCAGAGATGCGTGCGACGACCTGGGTCTCTGAGCGGGGAAAGGACAGAATTAATTGGGTGTCGTCAGCGTAGCAGTGGTATGAAAAACCATGCGGGCTAATGACAGATCCGAGCGAGTTTGTGTACAAGGAGAAGAGGAGGGGACCAAGAACAGAGCCCTGAGGGACCCCTGTAGTTAATTGACAAGGGTCGGACTCAGAGTGCAAAGGAGGATCTGATGGTTCACCGTGTCGAATGCAGCAGACAGGTCCAATAGGATGATGACAGAGGAGAGGGAGGCTGCTTTAGCAGTGTGCAGTTCCTCAGAGACAGCGAGGAGAGCAGTTTCTGTGGAGTGACCTGCCTTGAAACCAAATTAGCTCCACATTTACCAGCTTTAATAAAAACATATAAATGATCGTAATAGTAACCCAGTAACTCAATATATATATATATATATATATGTGCCATTCGGCATCACCACTTTTAAATGTGGTACTTAATTATATTTTGATGCCAAACTTCTGTATTTTTACTTTAGTAAGATTTTGAATGCAGGACTTTTACTTGTAACAAAGTAAAAAATCAGAGAACTTCTTCCATCACAGGAAAAAACTAAGAAGAGGTATCCAACACAGGTATAACATAATGCGTGTATAATATAATGATGTGCTGCAGTCTCTAGTCTTGAGCGACATTAGTTCTCTCTTGGTGGAGCCAGCAGTTGATCCTTGCCTCCTACAATATCTAATTTCTAACGTCTGAACTGACTGATCGATTATCGGCTCATCCTTTATAGCAGGGGTGGGGAACCTCCGGCCTCCGGGCCGTATATGTAATTTATAAACATACAAAAACATTTTTTAAGAAATCTACACCGCAAAAAAATTGCCGTACACATGCCGCAGTTTTTGCGTGGCTGTGTCTTTAGTTGTAAGCCCAGTGGCGATCAGCTCATCTGTCATTTGATCATACAATAACGTCATCGAAAATAATATATTACATTAAAGTACAACTGCTTCTGGGTCTTTTTATGTATCACTCAAGCTCGGCTCTGTGTGTGTGTGTGTGTGTGTGTGTGTGTGTGTGTGTGCGTGCTGTGCGTGCGTGCGTGTGTGTGTGTGTGTGTGTGTGTGTGGCACGAGTGCATTTTGTTTGAGCGAGTGAGAGAGAGAGAGCGGTACCGGGGAATGTTGTTATTAGCATCTGGTTAGCTAGCTATGCTAACAAATATAAGGAGCTGTTTCTCCAACCAGGTGGAAGAGAGCTCTCTCCTGACAGACTGAGAGGCTGATAACCTCAGCTCAGTGAGGTTAAGGCACACCTTGATATGATCATTATAAAAAAATAAGAGAATAAATGAAAAACAGGTATAAAATACTATATGACAGTAAAAAAAAAGTTGTTATTAATAAACAAGCATACAGTTTGAAAGGGGAGTGATTTGTAAAATATCCATAAAGAAAAAGAAAATCTGTTTACAGTTCTGTTTCATATGGGTGTTGAGAGATGTATCCATAGATCTCTTAATTTAGTGCTCAAAGTGCACCAGATTGATGCTTTTAACTTCAATATAAAAAAAATCTTGGAGCTTGCCCCCGGATCCCCCTAGAGGAAGTTAGGTGTGTCCCCCCCCACTTAAATCATGTTCACATGGATAGGATACTAAATACATTTGTGTGTCTATGCACATGGTAAGATATCTGGATTAAGAGGTTTATTTTTCTTTGCACAGCATGAAAGAAAGGCCAAATTAATGGGCTGTGATTTTAGTATTTTTTAGCAGAGGTTGAGTTCAATCATTTGTACGGCCCTCGGAGGATGTTGTGAAAATTGAAATGGCCCTTGAGAGGAAAAAGGTTCTCCACCCCTGCTTTATAGCTACCACTAGCACAGTCTTTGTTTTACAAAATAATGATTGTTAACAGGGCCATGTGAGTGGAGTAGGGCAGTGTTCTGTAGCGCTGCATTTATGTGAAGCTGTACTATACCAAACATCTGTTTTTATACATTGAAAGCTTATTTTTAGATTTTTGGATGAAGCATTGAATGTCTCTCGTCAATATAATCAAAAAATATTTAAGCAAAATAAATGTATATTAAAAAATACTCTAATTAATGCTTAATAAAGTCATTCATGGGATTAGATGAGTTAGCCTAAATCCATTCTCAGTATCGATTATAACTAACAGTTCCTCCTCCTTTTTTGTGACGCAAACCTTTTTTGTGTGCCTTAAAGATGTTGTTTTTGAAAGTCTTAACGCTGACAAATATGGACTGAAGCAGAATATCTTGGTTAAACATGTGGTGTATTGATCTGTTCTCAATCAGTGTTTAAATCTGGACTTTACAGCGCTCTGGAATTATTGGAAATGTCTGAAACCATCCTACGCAGCCACTACCGGCATCTAATTCTACTTAGTATAATACTGATAACATTAGATTAGATAATGTGTCACACACGCTCTGTCAGGCTCACTTGTGGAAGGTGATCCCAGCACTACGAGTCTCACGGTTGTCCCGAGACTTGCAGCCGCCGGCTGAGCAATGTCTCGGCATCTGAAATGATACAGTGAAGAAGAAAAGTAGTTAGCTTTGTTTTAGTATCAGTAACCTTTTTTGATATGATTTCAACACTCGGTAGCACTTTAAAATAAGACTACCCTTATAAAGGATTCATAAAGGGTTTATAATTAGGTTATGAATTAGGTTGTAAACACTTAATTAATCATTAAGAACCATTTATAAACCAGTTGTAATATAGTTTTCATGCATCAACACAGGCTCACTATTTAGCAAGATGACTAAGCCTTATATTGGCTACTTAGCGAGAATCAACTCAGTGAGCAACAGATACCAAGGATGCTGGCTGATGAAGAAGACAAAGTAAGCTAAGTAGCCAATAGAAGGCTTAGCAGTACAGATAAATGTGGGCTCACTATTTGGCAAGCAACCGGTCACAGTCGCCCTGTTTATCTCATGTCTTATAAAAGCTTATTAATGATTTAAAAAGTGTTCACAACCTAATTAATAAATTAATAACAAACTATTCGTAAACCCTTTATAAGGGTAGTCTTATTGTAAAGTGGTACCGAACACTGTTTGGTTGCTTCTGGAAATGAAGATGTATTTCAATGAATTCCTTTGTTTTCCGTGTAAAGTAACCAATGACTAATTATCTCTGTCCATGGTGCGCTCAAAATACCCACATTAATCAGCCCTGTTGAAACCATCTCTAATGGAGTGGATCAATACAGTCACTGTCTTTTAGAAATCATTTTTGGTGAGATGTCTGAAATAAGGTCTGTGGTCAACATAAGCACAACAGATTATGTTCTACGACATTCAATACACCAGTAATTACACAAAGATTGTATTTTTATTATATTTAAAAATTCAAATGAAAAGTACCATTGCTTTTTGTAGAGAAAGCCTGTGCTCTGCTAAATTGGTTGGCTTATAAAAGTACATCATCACTGCACCACTGAATAAGTCACATTGCCATACCTTAAACAATGCCCTAATAACGGAGGAGAAATACTTTGCAGTATAGTTGCAATAGTTGCAGTCCCACCAAATATTTTCCAATCCATGACTATATGGCCTTTGTCTTCATCGTGCTAACTACTTATTTAATTATTATTAGAACAAAATGTCACATTGAAACGTGTACATTCACAAAGAAAAAAGGCAGCTCATGTCTGTAACATTTATCTAATACGCTCACATCATTGTCTAGAATTTTCCTCTCAGATCCCCAATTATCTTTTTTAATAATGTTTTTATTTTACATTGTTTTACTTTTCGTCATTATGATGCGATCGATTTGTTTTTGTGTTATCATCACTTAATAACCATAGTGGTTTGTAATACATGTATATGTAGTACATCTACTCAAGTACTGTACTGTAAAAAGGTGTGGTACTTTCGTATTTTCACATTTTGCTCAACTCAACTACATTTAATTTACAAATGTAGTTACTATCTACTTTGCAGATTTAGATTTATATTGAAATATAAATCTGCTTAGACATTATCATATATTATTATAGGCTAACAATCAATTAATTCAAATAAACCCCACTTTTAACAATTGCAACATTAAAGTGATGAACACATGAATGCATTAATCATTACAATACAATCATTTAAAGTGTAAATTATAAAAGTATGGTGCTTATATGTACCAGTCTGAATCATGGATGTATAATAAGAAGGTCTGAATAGGGTTAGACTATCAGGTTCTCCAGCAAGTTATACTTTGATGCTAATACGTGTAAAAAGTGTCCTTTTACTTGAGTACAATTTTGAATGCAGGACGTTTACTTGTAACTGAGTATTCCTAATCCTACACTGGAGTATTGCAACTTTTATTTGGAGTTAATAATATGAGTAATGTGTCCAACTCTGTTAATAACACTGTTGACTTGTTTGTATTTTCGGCATTTTATCAATAAAGTTTTCTTTTCTAAAAAAACTGTTGACGTTGTGTCTCAAAAGGTTGGCTCGGTAAACAGACAGACGAACAGTAGCCTGTCTAGTACAGTACAGCACAGTACAATTTAGAACAGTGTAGTACATCATAGTGTAGTACATTGTAGTAGGCTACACAGTAGGCTTCGTGCAGTGGATAGAGCAGGCAGGGGAACGTTGTGTTTCCGGTTGGATGTGAGCCTCAGAGAGACTCCTCCTTAGCATTACCTCTGAGTTTTTCAAACAACTTTAGATATTTATTAACGCACATTCGCTTCTGAGACATTAGTATTTAGCAGGATGATAAGCGAATGACGTTATCAGTAACGTTAGTGCAGCGCAGTGGCTTCCTGAAGCTACGCAGTTTTGCCACATGCTAGCAGGGAGCTAGTGAAAGCTAAGCCGTTGTAAATATTATGAACCCCTTTGCAGTCTTTCGGCTGCTACGCATGTTCAATAAACCCTGGAGCAGATGAAGATAAATACAAACTAAAGATATTACCCTGCACTGCAGATTTCGACCTCACGAAGATGGCTGATTTCTTCTTCTTCCACCTTCTTCCGCCTTTTTCTCCTTCCCCAATTTTTTGTATAAAACTTTATTTAAAGCATACACTTGAAGGAAGAAAATAACACGCATTATAATGGTATGTTATAATTATATAGCCTGTAAAGAGCTTTGTATTTTCAACCAAGCTTATCAAATAAACTACAAGATACAATGTCACTATTTATTGCAAATTATTGTTTGTAGTTCTTTGTTATATGAGCCCACAGTAAAATCTTGATTTTTGGCCAGCTTAGATGTATTATTGCCACTTGTCTTGGGGATTATTGTTATCGTACAGCACTCAGTGTCAGTCCAAAAGAAAAAGAAAAGAAAACTAGCAAACAGAAGTTATAAACTATTCTACAACTATTACAACATTTACCCACACAATAAACCATGAATGTGATTTATGAATTTTAAAAACAGTTAAAATCAGTCTCTGGCATTTTTTAGCCCAGCCAAAATAGAAGTCCTTCAAGAAGAAACAACTCTTTCATATCCATATGACCATGTAAAACATAACCAATTATTAACTAAAATTGACGTTATAAATGGGCAGCACCTTTACTGTAATCATTGACCCCACAAAAATGGATTTGACAAATTGTTCGACTATGCTAAATGATGTGACTGAAAGCAGTGTTCAACATGATAACATAATGTGTCAATGCATCATCACTGTTACTCCAATTACTGTCAGCCATCACCATCAGATCATCACGAGAAACATTGTCATTCATTTATTTTGACAAAGATAGAAAAAAAGGTATACGGTCTCATTAATTAAATGGTTATATTTAAACAAAAAACAAAAAATATTTGTTCTTTCTTATGATCCATTTAATCCATAAAGTAAAACACACATTTTTAAATTTACATTTGAATCAAATTAAGTTGTAATAAGCTTACAAGTTAAGGAAAATATCATATTTAAAATATACAAAGTTTTTGTGTAGGAGGGTAATCATAATTCAAGTCAAATATTATTTGTGGTCGATCTGGCAAGAATGTACAACTTTGTGTAAAGAAAGCAATAAAACGTCAACACTATAAACCTAAAGCCAACATTTTATTTTATTTTAAGCATCAAGGGGACACCAACATAGCTGTTGTCTTATTATTCTCCTTTAAAAAAAAAAAGAACATTATCACCTCAATAATTCCAATGTTAATCAGATTAGAGTTAAGAAGGTAACAAAGGAATTGCTCCCACAAGACAAAATGTTTCAGAATAACAGTAAGGGTTTAATTGTATAAGCAAGCAGGCAGATTTAAAATGAACACATTGAAGGTCTTGGAGAAATAATGTACATCGATTGCTCCCCTGGAACCCCATGGCTGTAATCCTCTCCATATGTATAAAGCCAAACTTCAAATAACCCTGCAGGTGCAACCTTCATGGTAGTCGCGATTCTCTGCCTACTCAACCATTGTTGTTTGCCAGGCCGTGTCTTCCTCAGCAGGCTCACACACTCCCAGAGACCCCAGAGAGGGGGTCTTTCACCACGCTCAGAGAGGCTGCATCATTGGGACATTACAAAGATGCTAATAGTCATAATGCTTTATCTATCCACCAGGTGGAGCAGCGATGGAAGCTGAGGCAGTTTACAGCAGCTAAAATAATATAAGGTATTTTATCACATTTGATGTGGGAAAATGTGCTTTGTAAAACACAGATAAAGTTTGTTATTTTTTTTTAATAAAAAGGGAGGAAGGAAACACCTCATGCCAGGAGCACTCTACTGATTCAGTGGTAGTTATAGGCCTGGACAAACTAATTGTCCTTTTTAAACATATAAATCCATATTTTAATGTACCACACATTCGCCAAATTCACATGAAGGCACCAATATTGACGAGTTCGTAGTAGACAGTCTTTTTCAAAGTCCAATAGATTCACCTAACTCAATGACTCACAAAACGACGTGATCTTTATTGGAGCCTGGTGATATTCTCCCTTGGCAACAATAACATATCAAATTGTTGTTACCACCTATTTTTATATTTTACTTTATTTAAAAAAAATATAAATTCATTATTGGTAGGTAATGCAGCTTTTTTTGTAAATTCATGGGGCTTTTATTTGAGGTTAACGGTTTTGGCCTACGACTTTCTCAAGTTATGAAGCACCATCTAGTGGAAATGATGTTGCTGTACAAACTGTGATATGTTAAATGTTTGAGGGATTGGCTATAGTCATTTTAACTCTTTATTTACTTTAAGATTCAGATTCAGATTAATAATACAAAATATAATCAACAAAACATTTATCATGTAATTATTTCCTTTTGTTATTATAGCTTAAAACTAGGACAGATTCTTATAAAACATGTTTTAGTTAGAGTTGTTACTCTTTACAACCCAATAGCAATTACTAAATCAAAGGATCTTTAAAAAAAAACACAAATCAGGTATCTGTGAACGTTGTCCACCATTTCAGTCAGGTCAAACATGCCTGTCTAGTGTCTACCTAATAATAATAATAATAATAATAATAATATATTAATTTTGTTAGCGCTTTTACAGGTGCTCAAAGTCGCTTTCCAAAGATAGTGAAAAGAAAAGAACAACAAATAAATACAGTTAAAGTGAAATTAAAATCAAGCAATACAAAAACAATCACACATTAAAAGCCCAACAAGTCCTCCAACTCATACGACCAAATGGGTCGATTGTTCAAGCCCTTATTACGACCAAATATGTCGTTTGTTCAAGCGCTTAATACGACCTATAATTACGTTTTAAAGTTGTCGGCCTCTAGTTAGATTTCTAGCGATAAGTATATATTGTACTTTTAGAATCCACGTCCAGTCGATATGTAGGATCTATAGTTTGATAGATATTACGAAGATGATTTGAGGTTTCGTCAGGAGAACGTGTGCAAGCTTCCATGTAAAGTTACGGGTTGAAAACAGTATTTCCGGTCTCAACGTTTTCATAATAAAAACCAATGATCAAATGAGGTTTTTCTCTTTCGATTCTGAGAGACACATTTCTTTTTTCAGAGGTTTTGATAGGCTAAAATCACGCCGCAATGCACGTCGGGATATGGTGTTTATGTGATATGAAATCGGAAAACATTAAAAAAAAATTTAAAAAAACTTTATTCCGAGTGTTCTTGCTTTTCTCTTTGAAAGTCATCACATAACGGCATTGTAATACATGGTTCGGCTGCATTAAATATTACATATCTGCCGTAGATATTTATTTATAGAGCCCTGATCAGAAGACTTCTGGACAAACTGGAAGAGATGCCGCCAACACTGAATACGTGACGTGGATCATAAATATATCACCAATTAAACAACATCTTCCATTTCTTTTCACACAATACGTCTCCTTGCAGTATCAACACAAATTCGGCTGACTTTTATATTTGATCCAATTAGTAGATAGTCTGTATTTACACCATAACGGTGCACAGCTGATAGAAAGGGATTTTTTTGTAGTTTTTAAAGATATTACTGATTTTCTGAACTACCTTTCGAACTCCTCATGCAGTTGACTGTTACAGGTCTATACAGGTTCATGGTACAATGCATAAGCTTCACATCGAGAGACTGAAACTGTATTTTCCTTTACCGTTCTGTTTTAATTTCACAATAAAGTTAATAGTCATATTATGTTTGATATTATTATGTTTTATTAACTAGACCATTGGTTTTTTAAATCGCACCGCCTAGTGGTTAAAGCACGTTATTGAATTTAGTTGTTGAATAAGTTATATTTGATGAAAACATTTAAATATTAAGAGTAGCCTACATACAAAATAGGGGTCAATGATAGAAATATAGAATAGAAAATATCAAGAAGATACTGTAGTGATCTCTACAATAAAACAGTTTAGTGCAGGACGTCCAAAGATATTAACAGGAGGATGTGCAAAACAGACAAACTGATAAGGCTGAATTTTACTCAGGTGTAACTAAAGTCTGATTTAAGGGTTGTTTATATTTCACATCATTAATCAGAATCTGCAAAGTAACACAAATAAATGTAGTAGAGTAAAAACACCAGGTTAACCTCTGAATTGTAGTGGAGTAGAACAAAGTAGTATGCTGCTGTAACAAAAACATTTCCCAACTTGGGATCAATAAAGTATCTTATCTTATCTTATCTTAAGATGATCGATGGCTTCTGCCATATTTGCTAAATGTGCACCTGAAACTTGACAAGTGCATGTTTCAGGCTTATCAATGAACAACAGGAGGTCACAGACATAAGACCAGCTGTTAAATAAAGCTCTTCTGACCTTAGCTGTCATGTGGGTATATTAATGCTGCCCATTATGGACACAAGCAATTTTCCCCCATGTATTAATTATATGTTTTAAATTTGATAACACCAATGTGTTTCGTATCCCCTAAACCTCCAGGTTTATACAGTTTAATACTGGCAACTTCTAATTGTGGGAAATACGAAAACATCTTTTACAACTACAATTCCCAGTAGAGACGTACCATAGAACATGTTGCGAAACACACAATAGCCAGCATGTGTAATTCTGGGGGGGGGGGGGGGGGCTGGAGCCGGGGGCTGGACCCGTCCAAGTCCAGTTTTGGATAGTCTGGCGTGGTTCCATTCCATTTCAAAGAGCTGTTTGACACTCGGCGTAACCTTGTCGCACTGCCACTCCAACATCCAATCACAGAGCTTGAGGGCTAATCACGGGGTTTGTAAAGCAAGGCGGATGTTGTAGTCCCAAATGATAGCTGGGGAATCTGGGTAGTGTAGTGTCTTCGGAAACTCTGTAGTGTCTAAACTCCGAAAAAACTATTTGTTTCTCCGAATCGAAGGTTAAAAACACAAAAGCATTGTACACAATTTAAACCAATCAATATTGGATAAACTGATGTTTTTTAGTGGATGAGTAATGGAGATATCACTGTGTAATCATTTGACAGTGTGGGGAATACTTCCGGTTTTATTATGAAAACTTCGAGACCGGAAAT
This sequence comes from Gymnodraco acuticeps, assembly GCF_902827175.1. NCBI lineage: Eukaryota > Metazoa > Chordata > Actinopteri > Perciformes > Bathydraconidae > Gymnodraco > Gymnodraco acuticeps. The sequence goes on along the minus strand of NW_022992059.1, from coordinate 2,087,926 downwards.
ACTGTTTTCACCCACGCTAACTTTACATGGAAGCTGCCCCATATACACGTTCTCCTGGCGAGACCTCAAATCATCTTCGTATATCTATCAAACTGTAGATCCTACACATCCTCTGGACGTAGATTATAAAAGTACAATATACACTTCTCGCTAGAAATCTAATAAAAAAGCATTTTAATGGCCAAACTATTCCACAATTTAGGATTTTCCAGAGAGGGTTATTTGTGAATAAACAACCCTCCGGAGCGTTTGCAATCGACAGGAGCATGTTGTTTCTTACACGACCACTAGAGGTGCTACACTTTAAAACGTGACTCTGGGTCGTATTTAGCTGCTGAACAATCGACCTATATGGTCGTTTTTTGTAGGAGGACAGGCTGTAAAAGCCAGTTTGAAGAGGTGAGTTTTTTTAAGGTGGTGAGGTCAGTGCAGTCTCTGATGCACCTACCAGCCTATCTACCTGCTAGCCTGTCCACCTACTTGCCGGGCCACCTGCTAGCATCAGCTAGCCTTTTCAACCTACAAGCCTGTCTGTGCTAGCCTGTATACCAGCTAGCGTGTCAACCAGCCCTCTGTTGCCTGTATACCAAATACACTGTATGCCAGCTAGCCTGTCTACCTACTTGCTGGTCTACCTGTTAGCATATTAACCAGCTAGCCTGCCAAAATACTACTCTTTCTACCTACTAACCTGTTTACCGACTATACTGTCAGACTGCTAGCTTGTTAACCTGCTAGCTAGTGATGGCAAAATTAAGCTTTGAATGAAGCGTCAAACCACTTGGACAATTGTGTCGGAAATAGGTTCATTTCTCGAAGCTTCAGTTACAGCGACCTCTCCTGGCGAAGTGCAAGGCTGCAGTGGGTTTAACGTATCTTTGCCTTGAAAAATATTCGATGCACACAGACACTAAGACTGAATATCATGTTCTATTTGCAATTAAAGATGGATAATTGTGTGTATTGGGTTATTGAGAAGAGACTAGAGAGTGCTGGACATTTTTTTGGCAGGAGAGGGCCTTTTATCAGTTATTAAAGTTGAAAAGCAATGATTAAAATACATCCATTCCGGGCTTTGAACCAGCTGCGCGGAATACATCGCCGCATTCGGGCCGTCGGCTCTATCCACTGGGCTATCTATTCCTTAAACTATTGAAGTGTTTTTATATTACTCATTGTCTTTTTGTTCACAACTTCTCCACATTTCGAAGTGTTTCCCAAGCCAGAACGACCTATCTTTCTTCCTGGCTTGCTCTATAATGATATCAAATGCAATACCAACAACAACTCAACAGCAACAACGCAAACTACGACAACAACCCACACATTGCGCATTGTTTAGAGCGGTCATAGTGTTGAAGCGCTCAAGTTTGAAACTGTTTCAACCTGTCACCTGTCAGAATCGAGACGAGGCAGTGCATTGAATCGCGTGAATGGACCGTGAACCAGTCAAGTGATTCATTCAGGAAATGAAGCAGTTTCTGCTTCGGACGTCACATGTCACGTGATTTGAAGCAGTTGCTGCTTCGGACGTCATATGTCACGTGATTTGAAGCAAGCTTCGAAGCACTGCTTCTATGGAATAGGAAGTCCAGGGTTGAAGCTCCGTTCGAAGCTTCAGTGTCAAACTGCCATCACTACTGCTAGCTTGTTTACCTGCTAGCCTTTCTACGTGCTAGCTTGTCTCCCTATTGTAGGTCTAACTGCTAGCCTGCTACCTGCCAGCAACAGAGTCCTCCAAAGGTTGCTAGCTGTACAGCATTGAGAAGTACCAATAGTCACGTTCGATGTTTCTGTACATTATGCTATATTTAACACATTAATTCATTCAATACTGAATCCAACAAAATAAGATATTATTCTTCAGCGGGCTGCTGTGAAAAATGAACACCTTAACTAATTAACATAATTCACTACAGGTTGGGGATATTGTTTTCGCACGGACATATTGTTGACTGTACTTATTGTGTGCCCTCCTTGCTTCTTCCTCTTTGCTTCCCGGGTTTCAAGCTGGCAACATGTAGTTTTCTGCTGCTTAATAAAGCCAACTTTGCACCTTCGATGGACCGCCTCTGACTCCCTTCTCTCGGCACTACACTGGTGACCCTGACACAAGTCTCGCAGAAGTTTCCGAGACTGGACGGAACATGGCTAGAAACGCCGTTTTTCACAAACTGCCGGAGATTTTTGGAGAGGTCCGTGGCTGCCTCGTTCACAAGGACTGAGGCTCGGTGCGCCCTCCGCGGAATGGCCGAGGACGTGGCTCGCCATTCCTACATCGTTTCGGCACTGGGAGACAGCAAGCCTTCCGACCACATGTAGACTATACACGACCTGCTAGGTACGGAAGAGCCTGACTTTTTTTTCATGGGACTGTTTCTTCGGAACATGCGGCTGCATTGCAGCGCTTGCTAACACGGCTAGTGTTGAGCCCCGCGCTTTAGCCGAAGAAGGTCGGTTCTTCCTGGCCGCCCGGCAATTTACCCCTGAGATGCTGGCCCCTACACGCAGCGGCACCTTCCCTGGTAGGGGCACACCGCCTAGCAGAGACTCCGGGGCCGACGACATCGAATAACGGCTACCGGCTTGCAGCTAACGGCCGTCGTCAACAGCTAACGGCTAACAACGGCTAACAGCTAACGGCTAACAACAACAGCTACCGGCTAACAAGGGCTAACAGCTAACGGCTAACAGCTAACGGCTAACAACGACGGCTAACAACGACGGCTAACAATGGCTAACAGCTAACGATGACTAACAGCTAACAGCGAACGACGACAGCTAACGGCTAGCAGCTACCGACGACTAGCAGCTACCGACGACTAACAGCTAACGGCTAGCGACGACAGCAAACGGCTAGCAGCTAACGACGACTGACAGCTAACAGCTAGCAGCTAACGGCTGACTGCTTCCATATGTTGTCGTGGACTTCGGGTCGTGGCTGAACCTGCCCTTACGAAAATGAACTATAGTATTACTATAGTATACTATAAGAGTTGTATAGTATCCTATAGTAAGTTTGTAGAGTTCTATAGTATTTTTAACCAGCTATCGTATTACTATAGTCTTTTCTGTTGTGCCATTTTACTAGCTATAGTAGCCCTATAATATTTCAATAGTAATACTATGTATCTAGATCTTTGTAGTATTCCTATATTATTTTCAATATTATAACTATAGTATAATATATAGTGTTTCTGTAGTTGTTTTTTGAACACACTATAGTAATATGATATTGTCATAATGAATGCATATTATTACCATAGTGTTTGGAAAAGTATTACACTCCTAGAATTAATGTGTCGTTTTTTTTAACACACTGCTGTGTCAAAGGCAATTCAACACATTCATTGTCATTTTTGAACTATTTTACACACATGTGTGTACGTATAAAAAATTAAAATGCACATAGTCAACACATTAGTTTTGACTAACACTGGGCTAACATTGGGCACTGTCATTGGGCACTGTCCTGCCCAATCACGGGTGAGTTATTTCAAATGTATCATTTTTCAACTGTCCATCAAATGTCCCAACTGCCATTTCACCTCTGGTTGCTGTGGAGGATGGATGTCAGCGGAGGAGAGTCTAACTCTAGGTAAGTTACAGAAACAAAACGTTTTTAACAAAGTGAGCAGATATATTGTCATAATGTGAGCAAGCTAGGGGTCTAAATACATATTTTTAAACTTAAATAAATATCTTTTGCCAATGTTGAACAGCTTGAACATTGTTTGAGTTTAGCTGCCTGGATGACAATTATTTTCCTTTAAGCCGTTCTTCTTTTTTATTATATTTATTTTATCTTAACTTAATGTAGCTTACACTCTTTTCTGTGACCATCATTCTTCAATTGGCATTATATTGATAGCATTAGCAGCTATTTGTTTAATGCTATCTAGCTACTTTGGCTAGGTTTCATTGTTCAGCCAGATGTGGCGGGAAAGTGCGAGTGAGAAGACCGACAGAGGCTGCGTTGATATACAGTCTCTTACGGCCCGTCCACACAGCAGCTTTAGGCGATTCTTCCACCTCTTCCAACGCTTCTCTGCCCATTGACTTTGAATGGGGATGACGTCACTTTGCCTCGCTTGTCGCCGAACTGCATTGTGGGGGAGCGAAGCGAAGATTTCCAGGATTTCCAGGATGTTCAGGATTCAAAAGTTGAGCAATGTTCAACTTTTGAAGCTCAGCTGGAAGCGTCAGCCAATCAAACCCGTTTATGCAAATCTGACAGTAGAAGCTCTAGCCAATCAAACCGCGTGTAAACAGGGAGAGCCAGACCACAGTTCATTTCCTCATATTCCAAACGAGAAATTACGGTAGCAAATCACCCGGTTCTTTACGACCAGACTATTTACCGGGATACAAACCGGTGGAGCCAGGCATGGAGGGAGGTGCCAGAGACAGTGGGTGAAACTGGTAGGTTTTCGCCTGTTTGGGGAGTTTATATATATATATATATTGCTCACATAAAATCCCCGTTTTTTTTTGCTTTGTATGTCGGGGGCGGGAGATTCATGTGATTGGTTGTTGGTCGTGTTGCTCGCAAAAAATCCCCAAGCTGTCAGACACGCCCAGCTCCAAGATTTTCAAGATTTGTTCAAAGCTGCTGTGTGGACGGGCCGTTACGGCCCCTACACACGGCGGCGTGCATTGCCGCTTCAACGCTTCTGCCCATTCACTTTGAATGGGGTGACGTCACGATTCGCCGAACTGCATTGTGGGAGCAAAGCGTAGCTTCTCTCGCGGTGCTCGCTGTAAAAGTAGAGCAATGTTCTACTTTTGCCGCCTCGACGGAGGCGTCAGCCAATCAAATCCCGCGTATGCAAATCTGACATTACAAGCGCTAGCCAATCAAACCGCGTGTATGTTGGGAGAGCCAGACCGCAGTTATTTCCCATATGTCAAAAAATGGAGGAGAAAATTATCGTGGCGGTACTATATGACCACCAGTCCCTCTTTACATACAGGGATACAAACCGGAGGAGCCAGACATGGGGGGAGGTGGCAGAGACAGTGGGTGAAACTGGTAGGTTTTCGCCTGTTTGGGGAGTTTATATCCAGTGTACTTCGTTTGAATGGACAGCTAGCAAGCATAGACAGTATATTTAGCCAGCATGGATGTAGCATGAATGCTTTGCTTTGTATGTCCGGGGCGGGACATTCATGTGATTGGTTGTTGGTCGCGTTGTTCGTAAAAAATCCCCAAGCTTCAGGCACGCCCACTGCCAAGCGGTAACGCACGCCGCCGTGTGTAGGGGCCGTTACAGTGCAAATACGTAACTTACTCACACTAAAGTTATTAGTAGTACGTGCAGGGCTGCCCCTGGCCAACTTGGGGCCCCAAGCGACATTGTGAGATGAGGCCCCCCCCTACCGACAGGAGTAAAAAAAATGTTTTTGGAAACAAAGTAGGCTACTTTGCAAATATAATTCCTGTTTATTATTATTATCAACACAGTTACTTTTTTATACAGTGAGATAAATGGTAAATGTGCATGTAGGTCATTCAGTATGCGTTTACAGGTGAATACGTCTGCATTTCCTGCCAAATACTAGCCTCAAAAAGATTACAATATAATTAATGCAAATAAACTACTTCTACTACTAATAATAATCATAATCAATTCAATAATATAAATACTATATTATTGTATTGTAATATTGTTGTAATAGTCAAGACAAAACATGCTTATTACATGATCAAAAACTGATATTTCTTAAATCTGTATTCAAATGTAGTTCCCTCTGTCAGCAATGTATCAACAACTACACATGCATTTCTATCAGTATTTCTCTGTGTTGTGGTTGACATGATGATGACTGTTAGGAGTTAAGGGGAGAGGCTGAGCATCACCATGAAATGTGCAAATTGACATACAAATTAATAAGAGGGGAACAAATGCTCCATGTTTTTTAGGCTGTAAACTTTAACTGTTATGTAAGCCAAGTAGACAGACATTGTATCACTCTTCCTCCTGTACATTAGCAGATAAAAGGCATAACATACTTAAATGAATGTTAAATAAAGAATGCTGGAAATAACTGCATCTCCATTAGCCTATATGCTCTGCAGAGACTGCCTTCTTCATGTCGTGAATTGCAGCTGATGTTTTAAGATGGCAATTGACAATTTGACTTATACAACATTCGCAAGTTGTACATTTGACTCATACAATAACCCACCTTCGAGTGATGCTCTAGTTTCTTCATGTTTTGTTTTTTTCCCCTCTTGCTTGCGCCGGACTGAAACGGTCTTTTCACCGACATCTCTTCACCTGCACTAGTGGCCGTATCAAAGCCGTGATTGGTCAGATGTTGATTCATTGCAACGGTGTCGGGTTACAGACGTGCTCCCCTTGTCACCCTTCACTCTCACTCTTGCGGGGGGTGTGCGGAGAACTGCGCACAGCAGCTGAGGCCCTCTGGGCGGGCCCCCTGTGCAAGGCGGGGCCCCATGCAGCCTGCGTGATTGGCCTGTAGGGACGTGTACACTACAGTTTACCTGTTTCTGACTAAAACATCAGCCACTACTCTATACTTGCAAGTATTATATTGTGTAGAAGGGAGATATCATATCTGCCTCTTGTCGCTAAGGCAACTTGTGTATGTGAGATGTAGCGTCACGCACGGCACGTTAGCTTAGGGCCGGCGGGCTTTCCTTCCGACCAATCAAATCGTTGGGAGGGAAGGCCGGCGGGCTTTCCTTGACATGTCCCTGACACAGCGGACTGCGGGTGTAGTATGAGTGAGTGTAGCGTGCAATACTGTGTTTCACCACACATTAATTTAGAGGGGCACTGTTTCAGTCTTTGTAAAATACTCACTGACAACAGCGGAGAGATGTTTTTTAATACAAATAAAAAATATGAAGAAATACCCAGCCTCCAGGAGAAAACGCCACTGGAGGCTGAGCAGAATATCCCCTGTGCTTCTCTAGAAGTTGTCTTTATGGGTGAAGTTAATTAACTTAAAATTACCATACTGCTTATAATTTATACAAGGTGTGTATTAATGGGTTTAACTAGAAGATGATAGATGATGGCATTTAATTTAATCTGGCATAATATGATTAGTCAACATCAGGATGAATTTGTCTTTTTCTTATAATTACAGGAAGTTGGAATGAGCTGCAGGAATCTGTTAAAGTCCTAGCAAAAAGGAAATTAAAAGAAAAATCTACGGTGTCCAAAGCACAAACCATCTCCTGGAAGTAACAGGTGAATTTGGATTTGTCCTGGATAGGATTTTAAAATACAACACAGACTTCAAAGAGTTTATAGCTGTTGATAGAAGTGAGAACATCAGTAATTTTGACAGATTCCAAATGCACTTTTCTGAAGCACTGGATCTTCAGCCTGTCCTAAGAGAAGTCTGTCAAACTCAGGTATACATGTACCATGCTTGTTAAATTGTGTTTTAAAAAATCACACAGGCCAAAACTTTACTTTGTGCTGTGCTTGCTCTTATTGTTTTGTTCAGCCAAGAACCAGTTCTTCTGAATGGCCTAACTGATCTACTTAAGAAGAACATTTCAGAAGTATTTGATGAACTGCAAACTAATGCCATTCTTACCGAGAAGACCAGCCTCAAACTTGTCAAAGTTTGCATCTCTGACTTGGTGGAGAGGCATGGGTTGTAAGTATATGAATGTGAAATGTGTTTATATATAGGGGTTGGGACACTTTTCCCTTAATTTCATTGCCCAACCATTTCTGTTTCGGGCCTGAAATTGTTCTTGTAAATGTTTTACATTTAAGTTATTCGTATTCATATTCTGTGAACAATGTATTTTATTTTGTTAATAAAGTCCCTATCTTTCAAATTGAAACTGCTCTGCTTGCTAACTTGTATTTGTTGATACCATACTTACTATAGGGATGAATACATCATTATTAAAGCTAATTAACTATAGATTCACTATAAGATCACCATAGCCAACTCTATAGTATTACTATAGTAATTTTCTGTAGTGTGTCCCAAAACACCATAGAAATACTATAGCAGTTTTTTGTGGTATTTCTATAGTAATTCTCAATAGTAATACTATAGTGTTTTTTCGTAAGGGTGTCTCTGCGTCATGCTTCTTCCCTGATGGCTTCCACAGGATTGTAGCTGACATCCTCGTGGATTCATCTTCTTATTACAGACACATGCATTTCCTAACATTCGGTCTATATGCTGTAAAATGTATTATCTCTTCGATTTACACACGGCATCTATTGCACATCTGTCCGTCCTGGGAGAGGGATCCCTCCTCTGTTGCTCTCCCTGAGGTTTCTCCCATGTTCCCCTTAAACTGTGGGTTTTCTCTGGAAGTTTTTCCTTGTACGATGTGAGGGTCTAAGGACAGAGGGTGTCGTTTTTCTCATACTGATATTCTGAACAATCTGTGCTGTTGTATTTGCTGTAAAGTGTCTCTACTGTAGGCTATTTTTATTATATGTACAGCACTTTGGCTCGACCAAAAATCGTTTATAAATGTGCTATATAAATAAAACTTGATTTGATTTGATGTTAACATCTGACTGTTAACCCTTTTTGGTGGTGCCGGAGAGGAGGTTCGACCAAGCCTGGTTGACCTCGTGTGGATCCTTTCACAATTTCGCCCACCTGTTTTTGATCCTGGACAGGACAACCCTTTTGAGCTTTTTCCGGTGCCTGAGAGGAGGTTCGATCAGACGGTTGACCTCGTGTGGACACTGTCGCTTTTTCACCACCTCAACGGCGGTTTCGGATGTCGCCCACGTTTTCATCGGCGCCTGGGTGGCGCACTTCTGGACCCCGTCTCGCCTCGACAGTTTCGGACGTCGCCCATGCTTTCATCGGCCCATGGGTGGCACGCTTCGGGATCCTGTCTGGCCTCTCCCCTATCGCCTCGACAGTTTCGGACGTCGCCCATGCTTTCATCCGCCCATGGGTGGCGCGCTTCGGGACCTTGTCTGGCCTCTTCCCTCGCCTCGGCAACAGCTTCGGACGTCGCCCACGCCTTCATCGGCCCACGGGTGGCGCACTTCTAGACCCTGCCTGGCCTCTCCTCTAACCGCGGCTCACGGTTCGCCTCGACGGCGGCTTCGGACGTCGCCCACGCTGTCATCGGTGCCTGGGTGGCGCACTTCTGGACCCCGTCTCAACTCTCTCCTGTCCACGGCTCCTTCCTCCCGGGGAGACTACTCCTGCGTCCCGGGGATACCGCTCCTTCCTCCCGAGGACTTCGTGCCCGCCGCTGCTGTGCCCTCGCCTGTGGCCGGGCAGCGCTCCTCCCTGCTGGGGACCACCGGGATATTCACGCCCGTCCCCACGTCGCAGCACAGCAACCCAGCTTTCTGCGGCTGGCGGATGTTTTCTTCGTTCGCCATGACGCCTGCCGCGGCCCCCTTATGACGGCCCGTTCCTTGGCCCGCCCCCACCCCCCGGTGGGGATGCCCTCGCCCTCGTTAGGGCCCCTACCCTCTCCTACGGCCCCCTTACGACGGCCCGTTCCGTGGTCCGGCCCTCGCCTGCGGTATGAGCCCAGTGGCCGTCTGCGAGACAGCAAGACACAGCGAAACCCAGCCCGAAACCAGCCCGAACAAACACACATACCCTGGCTGGGAGTTTGTGTGTGTGCTCACACACCGACTCACAGCCTCGCCTCGTCAGGGGCAACCCAGTCTCACGGTATTTCGTGCTATAGTCACGAAATGTAATCTATTGATTCGTGTTCACCAACACGATTTCCCCCTTTTTTTTCGTGTCACACAGAACGATTTTAAAAGCAATGTATTTCTGGTAGTGTGTTTCGTGCCTGCAACACGTCTTTGGGCTTCAGAGGTGGTGTTATTTCTGAGAGCCCTCCACATTCCGGGTCTGGAGAACAGGGGGGGCCGACCTCATGTCGAGGGGCGGCCCCCTGCCAGACAAGTGGGCGCTTCACCCGGAGGTGGTGAAGCAGATCTGGGCCCGGTTCGGGACAGCAGAGGTTGATCTGTGCCAGCCGGCGCAACAATCACTGTGCCCTGTAGTTCTCCATGGCTTTGAGCGACGACCCGCCCTTGGGGGGGACGCGTCTGCACACGAGCCATGGTCAAGAAAGCTGCTCTACGCCTTTCCACCGCAGCGTCTCATTCTCCCTCTCCTGGGGAGAGTGAGGCGGGAACGTCTGTCAATCATCCGAATAGCGCCGGATCGCGCCAGGGCTCCGTGGTACTCAGAGATGACACAGATGAAGGTGGGCCAGCCCTGGGCGCTTCCCCAGTTCTGGTTGATGTCTCAAGAGGCAGGTGCAATCGGGGCGTTACCCACTCTGGGCCGACCTCTCCAGGCTTGGCTCCTGAGAGGGACATGCTAAAACAGGGTAGATTGTCTGATAGTGTCATTCAGTCTATCCAGGCAGCTAGAGCGGGATCCACCACAGCCTGTTACAGGCCGAAGTGGCTGGGATTCCTGCGATGGTGTGAGGAGCGGATCTATTTTGTGAGTTGGGATCTATTTTGTCGTACTTACAGTTATTGGTGGTAACTCTACACGAGCTATGGCTGTGTCAACAGCCTTATTTAACGGCGTGAGCGTGGAGGACAGTGGCGGATTTAGGATTGTAGGAGATCCGGGGCTCAGCCCAGGAGTTGTTGGGGGGGGGGGGGGGGGGGGTAAAGTGATATTTTTTACAAGTGGGGGGTGGACCGAACATCCTTTAGGGGGGTCGTCCCTTCTCTAGGGGGGTCCGGGGGCATGCTCCCCCAAGGAAGATTTTTTTTTAACTGGTGCACTTTGAGAGCAACATTAACCCTACCTTAATAATACTTATTCATTAACACCCTTTAATGAAGCAAACTAATGCCTTAACTCACTCAAATACAGTCCTTTACTTATTTCGGTGAAACGAATGTGCGTAGAGTTTTAAAGGATGCGGATAGTCTCACCTTGATTCTGGCGCATTGCTTATCGTTTTATAGATCTATTCTCATCCACCATCTTTGTTTGTGACGTAAAGAGTGCAAGAGTCACGTTTCTGAATCGGACACTCTGAGTGGATGCAGTCACAGCCAATCTGCTTCACCACCTCCGGGTGAAGCGCCCACTTGTCTGGCAGGGGGCCGCCCCTCGACATGAGGTCGGCCTGATTCAGAGGGTTGCCTGTCAGTTCCGTTGCCTGTCAGTTCCGTTGCTATGGTTCCGTTGTTATGTGTACTGAAACGAGAGCCGGTATAATTCCACACGCGAAAACTAAATAATAATTGGAATACGTTATTTTAGTGACTTAAAAGTAGACTGAGGTACAGTATGAAGGGTTAACGTTACATCTTAGAATAATTTGTAGTCATGTTCTCTATACATACTAACATATAAGGGTATACTTAGTGTGGTTACTCCATGTTTACTAGCTATAACATTAACGTTACATCACTATTTTTCACTTCTTACTCAGTCAGCCAGGGTGCAGATATCACCATTAGAATCACAAACCTGAAATATCATCCATTTCTTCACTGCTGGTGATGACATTGTTGTCAGCTGCTGATACTGCTGCTGCTGCAGCTTGTGGCGCCTGCTTCGATGAAAATAACTTTCTAATATCCATAACTTTATAGACTATTAGCTTAAAACTTGTCAGGAACTAGGAATGATCACTTCTTCTTTAGGGCAGGGAAGGCTACGCAGTACGCAGGCTAATGTCCCGCAGTGGCTGCCTCTCTGGTGGACTACGGTACTGCACATTACTCCCGATTTTTTTTTTTAAGTGAAACATCCGGGGCTTTTCAGAAAACATCCGGGGCTTGAGCCCAAGTAGCCACCCCCTAGCACCACCACTGGTGGAGGACATAAGCACGGCAGCGTCTTGGTCAATGCCAGGCCCCTTCATAACGTTTTATCTCTTGGACATGTCTGGCTCCTTTTCATTGTCTGTGCTTGCTGGGGCAACGCAGGACTGGTGAGGAGGGAGGGGGGCTGTGGGTCAGTGGGCATCTGACCCCCTACCCGGGCGTAATGCGCTTACGTTTTTCCCCGGGCCGTCGGCCCCGGGGGACATGAGTCATGACGCGCACTGGGCCCATAGGGGCTGGAGGAGTCTTTCCCCCTGCTTTAGGGCAGGGGGGTGGAGTCCTCCACGTCATAGCACACCTCTGCGGGGTAAGCGTGTCAGGGTGTGCTCTGTCAGCCGCAGCCCCAATTTTCTCTCCACGGTTACGACCGAGGGAAAGGTGAGTGAGGCGCAGCGGCTGCTAACCAGAAAGCCGGTCAGAGACAGTGAGATGGAACAGTGTTGTTGTGGGACGACAGCGCGTGTATACACGTGAGCCTGTGAGAGATATAACGAGGGGTTACGTATGGTAACCCTTGTTATATAAACACAGGCGGAGCCCTCTACTCAGGGGCGCTGTCTGTCCTATGCTGCTCGCTGAAGAGAAGTGTAGGATGACGGGAACGGGAGGCGTGGCCGCCTTATATACGGTGGGCTTGTGCACGCATTCAGGTAGGCCCGCCCCGGGACCGGCTACGTCTATAGAATTATCAGTAGGTGAATGCTCGCATGATAAGGTAGTACCCATAGAGTCCAATAGAGGGCTCCACCTGTATTTATATAACAAGGGTTACCATACATAGCCCCTCGTTTTTCATTCATTGCATAACTACACCGTAGTTGTGTATATGATATGTCAATAAACCTTAGAAAATCTTGAAATCTTGAAAGGGATGTGCAAAATAGCCATAATATACAGTCTTTAATTAACTATTAGTAGAGAATAACGAGTAATGAATATACTTTATAGAGATCTGCAGATAAATGTTTAGTCTTCTCAAGCACCAACTATCAAATATCTCGCCTGATTGTTGGCACTTGACAATCACCTTCCCTGAATTTTACTCAGGTGTAACTAAAGTCTGCTTTAAGGGTTGTTTATATTTCACATCATTAATCCGAATCTGCAAAGTAACTAAAATAAATGTAGTGGAGTAAAAATACCAGGTTAACCTCTGAATTGTAGTGGAGTAGAATTACTGTAATTACTGTATACTGGCAACTTCTAATTGTGGGAAAAACGAAAACTTCCCAGAGACGTCCCATAGAACATTTTGCGAGACGTCCCATAGAACATTTTGCGAAACACATAAGCCAGCCTGTGTAGTTCGGGGGGGGGGGGGGGGGGGGCTGGTCCCATTCAAATCCAGTTTTGGACAGTCTGCCGTGGTCTCGTTCCATTTCAAAGAGCTGTTTGACGCTCGGCGTAACCTTGGCGCACTACCAATCCCAGAGCTTGAAGATTAATCACAGGGACTGTGGTCCCAAACAATAGCTGGGGATTATGGATAGTGTAGTGTCTTCGGCCATCTTACACTCCGAAATGTTTTTCGGATTTCATATCGCATTAACACCATATCCCAACGTGCATTGAGGCTAAAACATCCAATCACCGAGCTTAAACCATAGCTGAGGATCTTGGGTAATCTGTTCCGTGGCTGTGTATCGCAATGATGCTCGAAATGTCCCATATAGGCCTACGTCTGTTTCCGGTTATTTTTATTTTGACATTCAGTTCCTACGGAGCCCTGGAGGGTTCATTGAGAGAAAAATAAATAAAACGTGGCCACGTTTTACTTTCTCGTTCGCACGAGTTAATAAAGCATGCGCACGAGTTAATAAAGCGTGCGCACGAGTTAATAAAGCGTGGCCTCGTTTTATTTAAATTGAGGGATTCCTGTCCGTGACTCACAGTATCTGCTGCCCACAGCTGTTTTATAGAAGGAAAACCTCCTTCACTTTATGAAATCTCTGCGGCACCAGTGGCCTGTACTACGAAGCAGGATTTGCTATTTACACTATTCATTCATGAAGTATGACTCTGCGCTGTCAGCAAGCGTCTCCATGTTTGTGATTGGTCAAATGTTGCTAACCCCGTCCCTTTCACGTGAACGTATCGAAAGCCATTTGCGCCATAATTCGCGCGTTTATTCGCGCGAATTAACGGGGAGGTCCGTTTATTCGCGCGAAACTACGAGCGAATAAACGGGGAGGTCCGTTTTATAAACGGGGAGGTCCGTTTAAGTTCAAAGTCTCAGTAACCAATCAGTGAAGAGCAAAACCAGACCAAAGCAATCTGTAGATGAAAAGTTCCTGACATTGTGATCCTGTAAATTGTACGTTATTCCAGATTCAGGGGACTATGTATTAATTTGGCTTTCAATATAATAAATATATCAATCAATATAACCTGCCTTCATTGTCTTTTAAAATAAAATCGCCTTACCTTATCTTACTGAAGTGAAGGGTATTTATGTCTCCTTAAATCACCTTTTAAATGTACTTCTTATAACATGGCATGGTGTAACATATCAAAAATGTTCAGTCTCTGGTCTTGCTAGAAATGCAATGTCACTCACCTTAGAGCACTGTCTTATGAGATACTTAGCTTAGAAATCAGATTTTTGGAAAACTTAAAAACTCTTGTGAAAACACAGATGTACTCATGTCATCCATTTTTTTTTGTGTTTCAGATGTGGTTTACCAACGTTCTTGGTTCACAAAAGTAGTGAAATATATGAATTACACTATAGGCCGATATAAATGTGTTGTTCATGTCTAAAATGAAAATGTGTAAATTAGAATTTGGAATAAAATAGTTCTATCACTCTACTTTCACCACAAAAAAGTTACATCAGGACTGATTCATGACTTCATATTCCATACTGAGGTTCATGTGATGTGTACAAATACAAATTGAGCATTACAACTTTATTTTCAACCAACTATTTATGTTAACATAAGAAACTGTAACATCTCAATATTTACAATACAGGGTTCATACACTTTTTCACCAATGATTTTAAATGACTTTTCCATGACCAAAAAAATGACTCTTTCATGTGGCTAGCATGCGCTGCCTCGCCCATATTCGAAATATTGAATATGTTACAACACAGTTTGCATTTAGCACGTCTTGGGTCAATGTCTTTTGATAACCACAATTGGTACTTATCCTTTAGAAGCCATACATTGTTGAAACTGCACTTCCCTGGCATCTTTATATCAAATAGTAGCTCCTGTAGACTAGAGGGCGTGATTGTAAACATCTCTCACCAGCGAAATACTGCCACAGTTGCCATTTTACGTTTCATTATACGATACAGTATTTATTATCATTATAGTATTACTATTTCGGCGAATAGATAACATATAAATTATATTTGATGCAACTTTAGTTATATTTCCATGACTTTTCCAAAACTTTGGAAAAAATATTGCATTCCATGACTTTTCCAGGTTTTTAATGACTGTACGAATCCTGACAATATCAGAACTTTCTCAACAAACTATTCATTATAAATGTAAAGACAGGGGAGCAGTGCCATGGTCTTTGTCTGTCTTCCAAGACAGTGGGTCTGGCTGCTGTGTAGGTGGGGGTGATGGTGCGTGGGGGTGATGGTGCATGGGCTGCTGGTGGCTGTGTTGGCGGGAGGGAGGTGTGCTAGGCGAGACTTCTTTGCTGGCTGGGTTGATCGTGATGGCTGTGGTGGAGGCCTTTGTACCGAGGTGTATCTTAATCTTGTGGCAGGCACAGATGGAGGCTGCTGTAGTGATGCTGGTCCTCTGGTCCTTGGTGGTGATGGCTCTGGTGAAGGCCCTTGAGCCACGGTAGATCTTGACCTGGGTGCAGGCACAGATGGAGGTTCTTGCTGCTAGGCCCAGACAGCTGTGAAATCGGAAAGAAATGTAGGACAATAATTACTACTAAGTTCATTAAAATATAAAGTTCAAGTGGAATGTTTCTCAAGCACAAATAACAATGCACAACTCAAAATAAAATGGGGAGGTGGGACAGGAGTCTCTCTCTCTTACAACCTGTTTAACTAAACCCACACAATGAAAGTACACTATTACTGTAATATTTACATTTACCTATCTTCAAATGGATCCTTGTTGTTGTTGCTGTATTCTCCAGGTTCTGATGCTCCATCTCCACCGCTGCTAGTGTTACAAGTCCGCTGTGCAGAGCTGGTAATCAGATAATAAGCCTGTTGAACAGGAGAAGAGAATGAAGCCGAGGGAAAGTTGCTGCCGTTTGTGTGGTTGTCCTAGCCAGAATTTATTAAACAGATTAATAAATTCACTTACAAAACAGATTAATAAATTCACTTACAAATTATATCCGTTTTCTCTATTTATCTAATCATTCTCTGGTTTGACGCCACATGTATCCCTGCGTTGTGTTGTGTGGTCGAATGAATATGGCTTCCTTCTTGTCAACCAGGTTTATTATCTGTGCAAACAGAATATAAGGAAATGGCTTCACCAGCTTTCTACCTCAATACTTCTCCTCAGTGAGGCCTGAAACTAACTGAGAATGTACAAATACATTTAGCCAATCAAAATAACTATGTCTGACATATTTCGTTTTCTAATAAAAAATGGACATAAATGCACATGCCATATTATGACTTTCATGAAGGATTAAAGCCTTTTTCATTTACAGTATATAATACAGTGATAACAGATAACACACACAACCCGACTGTACTCACTTTAACATGGCTGTTGTACAGGCACAATATTAGCATAGCATTAGCCTTTTAGCATTTAAATAATATGAACAATTATGACCTCAGACCAGCATTTCACATATTTATACAAACAGAATAAACTTGAAATGTAAGCCAGACTAGTACACGGGACTCATACACAAAGTAACATCGTAGAGCTACATTATTCAGGGAGCAACAGCCTGTGTTAAAGAAGCTAGCGGACGCCATTAGCCACACGCTAGTAGCGTAGCTCACAGAATGACATTAAACTACACATAATACAGTTTCAAAGACACTTCTTGGATCGAAATATGACATAATCTGTGTACACACTACTAATCTGTTGAACAGCGGAAATGAATGAAGCAGAGGGAAAGTTGCTGCCATGTGTGTGTGTGTCTGTCGTTTCTCTCATAGATATATATGGTTTCCCGAACGCTAAACCGGAAGTGAGGCTAATAACGGCGAATTTAAAGATAACAATACCATTAGCACTCCTAGTGGTGACTTTTTGAACTGCAAACAAATTATAACAACACACGCCGGCGCGTCCAGGTGCGCATAATTTTACGTAATTAATCATATATTTTCGATTATAAGGAGTAGAAATATGATTCAGATATCCGCGGAATCGCTGGAAGAGTAGCTTTCCAGCGGTATCTCCTGTGAGACTGTAACCAGTGCACAGCAGCCAATATGGCCGCTCAAAGCAGCTTGACTTTACACGGTGTGGGATTGGTGGATTCGTGTGTCCGTCAAGGAAATCTCGGCCGGCAGCCATCAAGGTCTGAAATGACCAATGGACATCGAGAAATCACTAAGGACCTACCCACCAAGTAAACAAAACATAAACCACGTGTCTCCCATCAGTGTACGTCTTTGAGGAGAGAGAGAGACAGAGAAAATGGCTAAAAAAACTTTACAGTTGCCGACTTCGCTAGAGATTTCTTTCGCTAGCAGCGGTGAAGATAGAGCCTCAGAACCTGAAGTCTTCGACTCTTCTGAAGAAGAAGAATACAAAGACAACAACAAGGATCCATTTGGGCATGGGTAAATGTAAATATTACAGTAATAGTGTACTGGCAATGTGTGGGGAATACCGCGAAAATGAACAATAGGTTTATTGATATATATTTTTTATCGATAGTCATGAACTTTTTATTGGACAAAATAGACTCTCCATTAGCAAACGTTTACTCTGTGTTAACGTTATTTTGGTGTGTAAAAGTGAGATTACATGTGTAGAGGATTAAATTAATCATTTATTCGTTCCACAACGGAGACATTTACAGTGACATGTTTTTGCCATCGATTATTTTATCATACCGTCCTGTACAGATGAGACTTTGTAATCAGATGTAGCCTATGTATATGTGTGTCTGTGATTTTATACTGAATGTAAAGTAACTGGAAATGTGTGTGTGTGTGTGTGTGTGTGTGTGTGTGTGTGTGTGTGTGTGTGTGTGTGTGTGTGTGTGTGTGTGTGTGTGTGTGTGTGTGTGTGTGTGTGTGTGTGTGTGTGTGTGTGAGTGACTCCTTCTCCAACCTCCCAAACTTTCTTTTTATGTGTGCATTGTTATTTGTGCTTGAGCAACATTTTACTTGAACTTTATTTCAATGAAATTAGTTGTAATTATTGTCCTACATTTTAATTTGTTTTACAGAGATGTTTCACAGCTGCCTGGGCCTAGTGGCCCACAGGCGGCGTTTATCCAGCAGCCAGAACATCCATCTGTGTCGGCCCCCAGGTCAAGATCTACCGTGGCTCAAGGGCCTTCACCAGAGCCATCACCACCAAGGACCAACATCACTACAGCTGCCTCCATCTCCATCTGCGGTTGCCACCAGGTCAAGATACACCTCAGCACAAAGGCTCCACCACAGCCATCACCTTCAACCCAGCCAGCAAGGAGGTCTCGTGGAGGTCTCGTATAGCACTTGTACACCCCACCTACACAGCAGCCCATGCACCATCACCCCCATCTTCACAGCAGCCAGACCCACTGTCTTGGAAGACAGACAAAGACCTTGACACTGTCTTGACATTTATAATGAATAAAGGTTGAAAGTTCTGATGTTCAATATTGTAAATAGTTAGATTTTCCAGTTTCTTATATTTATATAAATAGTTGGTTGAAAAAAACATATTTATTATAAATTGTTGCTTGAAAAAAAGGTTGAATGCTCAATTTGTATTTGTACACATCACATGAACCTTGGTATGTAATATGAAGTCATTATTCAGTCCTAATGTATCTCAGTCCCTGCTGTGGTGAAAGTAGAGTGATAAACACCTATTTTACTCAAAATTCGAATTAAATTTTTTTCATTTTCGACATGAATAACACATTTATATACAGTGTAATTCAAATATTTCACTTCTTTTGTGATCCTAAGACTTTGGTAACCAAATCTAAAACACCAAAACAATTCGATCACATGAGTAAATTTGTGTTTTCACAAAAGTTTTGAAGATTTTCCGAAAATCGGATGTCAAATGTTAAGCTTTTGAGCTACTTATCTCATCAAACAGTGCTCTAAGGGGAGTAATTTGTATATATAGCAATACTAGAGATTGTCCTGAACATTTTGATATGTAACACATGGGTGCCATGTTAGAATAAATACATTTAAAAGGTGATTTAAGAAAACATCTACAAATCGAGAAAATACCCTTAGACTCCAGAGGGTTAAGGCAGCGCACTGTTTGAAGCGCTGCACATTATATAAACTAACGTTACACACGGCAACGACATTAACTGCAAACAGTCGTGACTTGTGTGAAGTGTAACATTAAACAATATATTAACATATTAAATATAACATTTATGACACCACTCGTTCCACTCAGTAACCCTCTTTGTTCTAAGACATGTGATAGTCTATACCAAGTGTGCCCAACCTTTTTTGAACCGAGAGCTACTTTTAAAGTTGCCGGTCTGCCGAGATCTTCCAGTCCAAATAGAGAGGCGTAGCCATTACTGACAGCCTACTACCAGGTAAATACACACTTCTACTTGTATAAAACTGACCTTTGTACGATTAATACTTCATAAAATACTGCAGATGCTTTATCTTACCTCTTTCTAATGTACACACATACAAGTATTTAACTGAAGTTACACAACAGTGTTGTTGATACGGAGTTGGAGTTTATTCACACGTCACTACAGTGGGTGATGTTTTCAAGAAACATTGAACAGTGCTGCCACATATGACACAGGACAACAAGAAAAGACTCTGAACTCTTCCTTTGCCATTATATAAAAATAGTGTTGCTACAAAAGTATATATTAGGCTTACTAATAAGACAACTCAGATCTGAAGCTACAAAGGAATCTGCTGCCAAAGTGCAATAAAAAAGACAAAATTAATATAATCAAACCCTTTGTTTGTTGCATTTTAGTCGAGTATAAAAATAAATGCCTTTAAAATAGGATGCAAGCAACACTTGTTTCTTAACCTGAATTGATAATAGACTATAATCAATTTAAGTTTGCATTCTTATACCATTTTGTACAATAATTATAATGAATAAGTTCAAACAAACTAAAACTTACAGCTGATTAATAACGGTATCTAACTTGAGTTTTTATTATATCAAAAACCTGTTGAAATGCTACTGTTATTTTTACTGTCCCCCAAAAGCCTGTCGGCAGCCTCCAGGAATGCTTCTTACACAACTTCGCCATCTTTGAAAGACTTCATGTGTTTCTCAAGAACGTGACTGACACGATAAGATGCTATGGTAGCAGCCTTGCTCTTGTTGTTGAGCCTGGTGAAAATGGACTGCTGTGCATTTAGCTGTCCTTTCAGGCCCCTCCCCTTTTGGGAGCGTAGGGCAGAATTAGGAGGGAATTCCGTCTCGTAGCGTTTGTGCACTGTTTTGAAATGCCACTCCTAAATTACCCTTCTTCGATAAAGCCACGCTCGCATTGCAGATGAGACAGATGGACTTTGAATTGGAATAGATACAAAAATAATCATCCTCCCACTCCGAGTGAAAATTATATATTTTGGGCTTTCTTGCTTCTGCCATAATTGCGGTCTTGTGTGTGTGCGGACTGTCACTCCTGTTGACACGGACAATGTCAGCGAACTAGTGCACTGCCCCGACACATGGGGTCACTATGGCCAATCACAAAGCTTTGATGCGTTCAAGTGCATTATTCTGGCACAGGAAGATTATGTTATAGGACGTTAACGATAAAACTGAATATTGTTGTTCTATTTTTAGCCACATCTCGCGATCGACTGGGAATCTCCCCGCGATCGACCGGTCGATCGCGATCGACTGGTTGGGCACCCCTGGTCTATACACTATCATCTTCTCCATCCATTTACACAAGTGTGATGTTAATACTATGGGTCTGTAGTTACTGCCCATGATTAAGTACGTAAAATATGCGCACTTCGACCATGCACTGCGTGGGTGTAAAATTACTACAATCTGCTTGTAGAGTAATGTTCTAAGTGTGGGTCAGACATTCGAGAGGGCCGGGTTCGAGTCTCGGAGTGGAATTTTTCTCTCCAGCTTTTTTTATTATCTGTTTTGAATGACTTATAATCTTTGTATTTAATGGGGGGCTGTGGCTCAGTGGAGAGTGTACTGGACTTCGAATCAGGTGATAGCGAGTTTGAATCCCACTGCAGTCAACATGTAGTTGTGTCCCTGGGCAAGACACTTCACCCTCAAATTAAGGTGGTAGCCTGTCTTCTGCGTTTCACGGCAAATAAATGGGAGGGTATCAGCCTCAGTATTAGAGTTGCTCCAGCTGAAAACTATATCCAACCATATCAAATTAATTGTACCACAAAATGGTTCTGAGACTTATTCAGAAATGTATACAAAGGTTCATCACAAACACTGCAGCATTTTCTGCTTCTATTTCATTGCATGCTTCAGAATAGTATTATATATTGATATATAGTGCTTGTGAAGGAAGAGGGGACACATATATAAATATATATATGAAAACAAGAGGGACATAATATCACAAAACAATTAATGATGATGATTATTTCAGCCATATGTATAACAGTGTTAATATCTATGAGATTTAAAGTAATAATAATAATAATTCCCTGCAAAAGCACTAATAACAATACAATAATGGCAAAAATAGCAATTCGATATATAGTACAAATCAATCATTGTCATGTGAAGCAAGGAGTGGTTGGACCCAAATGCAGAGACTGGAGACAGCAGAAAACTTAACAAAAATGTATATTTAACAGGCAGAACAGGAACTCAAGTAACAACAATCAACACGGAAAAAACAGAACTTCATGACATAGACAAACTGGGGTTACGTAATGTAACCCAGCTTCTATGAGTATAGGCGCAGCCCTCTAAGGCTATCGCTATTGGGTAATCCCCACTGCACGTGTGCAGCACTGACAGACTTATTCCACGCCCACCTATGACGTGGGCCCCACCTCCAGGCTCACTTCCGTATAAATAGGAAGTAGGCCCTACAATCCACTCCAACAGCTTTTCTTCAGCTATTCGCGGAACCAGTGGGGCCCGAACCTTAGAGGGCTGCGCCTATACTCATAGAAGCTGGGTTACATTACGTAACCCCAGTTCTATATCGTATAAGGCTTCGCCCTCTAAGGCTATCGCTATTGGGTTAAGGGCGAAGCAGGATGTAGTCTACGCCCCACTGGTTCCGTCCGTTACCAGAAGCACAAAACACACCTACTCAGTTAATAACCCATGTCCATTTCGCCGTGCGTAAATGGAGCATCACCTTCCCAGGGAAAATATCATTAAAAAATGAATATTTCTCCATCAGGGAACGAAGGTAGGCTTACTCGGGCTACCTGTCGTTTCTAAAAAGTAGAGATCGAGTCTCACTTGTTTAGATCAAGAGAGGGGAACAAACAGCCGCTCTCTCAGTGCCGACAGGCAGGAGAGAGGGCCTGCAATTGAAAACCCCCCGACATTACTCATTCTGACTGTGGTGGTTGCATTCTCCAGCCACCTTCCTTGTGTGTGTGTTTTCCCTTTCCCTGTCTGTGTGGGGGTGGTGCCTGTCACTCCTGGCTCCCGGCTCAAATCTCCACCAGCTGCAAACAGTTGAGCACTCTCCTCTGCGACACACCTGATTCCCATCAGCCATTACGGATGGTATATCAGCGGAGGCTCCACAACCTGTCAGCGCCAGATCGTTGTTAAACCCCAGTGGTAAAACTCTTAGCCTTCTCAGCCTTCTTAAAGTATAGTGACTATTTTCGCTACACCTGAATATATTCTTACCTGTTCTTCTTGTGCTCCAGGATTACGCTTCAGTGGATTACGTTCCAGTGGATTAAAACTCCGGAGGATACTCTTTAGTGGATTACCCTCCAGTGGATACTCTCCAGCTCAGATAACCGTAACAGAACGATCTGGCCCATTGACCTCCTTCCCGGGGCCCCTCTGCCTTCCTCACGTCTGTTCAACCTATCTCGCCCTGAGAGAAAATCCATGGAAAATTACATCCATGACTCCCTGGCTGCTGGTGTCATTCGGCCATCCTCCTCCCCGGTCGGTGCTGGGTTTTTCTTCGTCTCCAAGAAGGACCGCTCACTGCGGCCCTGCATTGATTACAGGGGTCTCAATGCCATTACTGTAAAAAACAAATACCCACTACCGCTCATTAACTCCGCCTTTGAACCCCTCCAGGAAGCCACCATTTTTTCCAAACTGGACCTCCGCAATGCCTACCACCTCGTCAGAATCCGAGAAGGGGACGAGTGGAAGACGGCCTTTAACACACCACTCGGTCACTTCGAGTATCTGGTGATGCCTTTTGGACTGACGAATGCCCCTGCAGTCTTTCAGTCAATGGTGAACGATGTGCTCCGTGACCTCCTCAACCGGTCAGTCTTTGTCTACCTGGATGACATCCTTATATTCTCTCGTAACAAGGAGGAGCACATTATCCATGTCAGGCAGGTGCTGCAGAGACTCCTGGAGAACAGACTCTTTGTAAAGGCGGAGAAATGTGAATTCCATGTCAACACAGTCTCATTCCTGGGCTACATCGTTGAGGAAGGAAAGCTTAGGTCCGACCCTGAGAAGATCCAAGTGGTGGTGGGGTGGCCCAAACCAACCTCAGTCAAACTGCTTCAACAGTTTCTTGGTTTCGCCAATTTCTATCGGCGCTTCATCAGGGACTACAGCAGAGTGGCGGGTCCTTTAACCAGACTCACTTCCCCCACAACTGGCTTTTCCTGGACCCCAGAGTGCGATGCAGCCTTTTCAGAGCTAAAGAGACTCTTCACCACTGCCCCTGTGCTCATCCACCCTGATTCCTCTCGCCAGTTCGTTGTGGAGGTCGATGCCTCCAACACCGGGGTAGGAGCAGTTCTTTCCCAGCGCTCGGAACGAGACCAAAAATTGCATCCTTGTGCATTTTTCTCTCGCCGCCTCACCCCAGCTGAGAAGAACTATGACGTGGGTAACAGAGAGCTGCTGGCTGTCAAACTTGCCCTAGAGGAGTGGAGGCACTGGCTGGAGGGAGCTGAACTCCCTTTTATTGTATGGATGGACCACAAGAACCTGGCGTACATCCAATCTGCCAAGCGCCTTAACTCCCGTCAGGCTCGATGGGCCCTGTATTTCGGCCGCTTCTCATTCACCCTCACCTACCGTCCAGGGTCACGGAACCTCAAGCCTGACGCCCTCTCTCGCCAGTTCGCTTCCGATGGACCAGCTGCCAGTCCAGACACTATCCTGCCTGCCTCCTGCGTGGTGGGGGCTGTTACCTTGGAGATTGAGTCATTGGTCAGGGAGGCCCAGCGAGCGCAGCCTAGCCCAGGTAACTGCCCAGCTAATTGTCTTTTTGTGCCTACCCCTGTTCGCTCCAAGGTCCTGCAGTGGGCACACACCTCTCGTTTCTCATGTCATCCTGGTGTCCATCGCACACTGTTCATTCTCAAACAACGCTTCTGGTGGCCTTCCATGGCTCAAGACACCAGGGCCTTTGTTGCTGCCTGTACAGTGTGTGCCCGCGCCAAGTCCTCCCACCAGCCTCCCGCTGGCCTGCTTCGCCCACTGCCAGTACCTAGTCGCCCTTGGTCGCATGTGGCATTGGATTTTGTTACTGGACTTCCACTTTCACAAGGAAATACCATCATCCTAACTATTGTGGACAGATTCTCAAAGATGGTACACTTTGTGGCTCTTTCCAAACTTCCCACTGCCCGAGAGACTGCAGATC
The DNA here is from genome assembly GCF_902827175.1 of Gymnodraco acuticeps. NCBI lineage: Eukaryota > Metazoa > Chordata > Actinopteri > Perciformes > Bathydraconidae > Gymnodraco > Gymnodraco acuticeps. The sequence goes on along the minus strand of NW_022992059.1, from coordinate 2,063,213 downwards.
TTCTGGTCAACCATGTAGTTCGACTTCATGGGATCCCCACCGACATCGTCTCTGACCGGGGCCCCCAGTTCATTTCCCACGTTTGGAAGGCCTTCTGTCAGGCTCTGGGAGCATCGGTGAGCCTGTTATCTGGCTATCATCCTCAGACGAACGGGCAAACAGAACGGGCCAACCAGGATCTGGGGTCGGCCCTTCGTTGTGTGGCTTTCAAGAACCCTTCGTCATGGGTCCCACATCTGCCATGGATCGAGTATGCCCACAACTCCCTGCCATGCGCAGCCACAGGTATTTCACCTTTTCATTGTGCCATGGGTTTCCAACCACCTCTGTTTCCAGCCCAGGAAGAGGAAGTTGCTGTTCCCTCTGTTCAGGCCCACCTTCGTCGCTGTCGTAAGGTGTGGAGGGACACCCGAGCAGCCCTGCTCCGCTCCGCTGCCCGCAACCGCCTCATCGCAGACCGCCACAGGACCCAGGCCCCCAACTACTTACCAGGTCAGAGTGTTTGGCTTTCGTCCAAAGATCTCCCACTCAAGACAGAGTCAAAGAAACTTACCCCACGGTATGTCGGCCCCTTCATCATCGACTCCATTATTAATCCATCTGCAGTCAAACTCAAACTTCCCTCACACATGAAGGTTCATCCAACATTTCATGTATCTCTGTTGAAACCTGTTGCCAGCAGTCCTTTGTCTCCTCCAGTGAGTGTTCCCCCACCCCCCCCGCATCATCAATAATCATCCAACCTACACCGTCAGGCGATTGTTGGACGTTCGTCGCCGTGGAAGGGGATTCCAATATCTGGTGGATTGGGAGGGCTATGGTTTAGAGGAGAGGTGTTGGGTTCCCCGGTGAGACATCGTGGGTGCATCTCTGATACGGGACTTCCACCGGGATAACCCTGGAAGACCTGGTAGACCTGGTAGACCGCCTGGAGGCGTCCCTTAAGGGGGGGGGGTACTGTGGTGGTTGCATTCTCCAGCCACCTTCCTTGTGTGTGTGTTTTCCCTTTCCCTGTCTGTGTGGGCGTGGTGCCTGTCACTCCTGGCTCCCGGCTCAAATCTCCACCAGCTGCAAACAGTTGAGCACTCTCCTCTGCGACACACCTGATTCCCATCAGCCATTACGGATGGTATATCAGCGGAGGCTCCACAACCTGTCAGCGCCAGATCGTTGTTAAACCCCAGTGGTAAAACTCTTAGCCTTCTCAGCCTTCTTAAAGTATAGTGACTATTTTCGCTACACCTGAATATATTCTTACCTGTTGTTCTTGTGCTCCAGGATTACGCTTCAGTGGATTACGTTCCAGTGGATTAAAACTCCGGAGGATACTCTTCAATGGATTACGCTCCAGTGGATACTCTCCAGCCGGATTATCTCCTCCAAATAAAACCTTTGTAACACACTGCCGTGTCCTGCGTTTGGGTTCTCTCAGATAACCGTAACACTGGCAGGCTATTCAGTACTGAATGTGTCAGAGATGATTGGGAGACATCCCTCAAATAAAAACGAATAAAAGAACAGGGTGAAGACCAAGATGCAGCAATGCAAATGTCTTCCACTGTCATTCCTCCGTGCAACGCCGTAGAAGTTGATATTCTCCTGGTGCTGTGCGCTTTAATGTTTTCCGGGGGATCCAACCCAGAGGAAACATATGCCTGTGACACGGCCTCACACAGCCAGTGTGACAGGCGCTGTGCAGATAGAGGCTGCCCTAATGAGCGCTCTCTATAATGCACAAATAGACGCTGGGATTTGCGTAAAGCAGCCGTGCGTGCAACATAACGTGCCAGCGCGCGCACGGGACAGAGGAGATGAGATATGGCTTCTTCTTCTGACGCGTGAGAAGGAGGAAAGAAGCCCTCCAAGGTTATCACTCTCGATCTAAACGAGCTTGTGATCACCTTTGGCATAAAAACCGGGTTCGGTTGCAACACCGCTGAGCTGCCATCTCCTTGGATCTGGAGACATGACGGAGCCACAGAGAGAGCAGACAAATCACTCACCCTTTTAGCTGATGTCAGAGCCAGGAGCAGAGCTACTTTGGCTGACAGAAACTTCAGGGGAACCTGATCCAATGGTTCAAAAGAGGCTTTACTTAGGGCGCGCAGCACTACAGCCAAATCCCATTGAGGCGCTAAAGCGCGTGATATCGGTCTGAGTCTCTGTACTCCTCGTAGGAAACGTTTTGTCAGAGGGTGACTAAACACTGTGCTGATCCCAAAACCTCCATGGCATGAAGAAATGGCAGCCGCATATGTTTTTATTGTCCTATAGGCCAAATCCTGTCCAGCAACAGCTGGAGGAATGACAGCACGTGAGGCAGGGGACACTCAACAGGGTCCACGCCTTTCCCTACACACCAACGCTGGAACGCTGTCCATTTGGCTGTGTAAGACGCCCTGGTGGACGCGGCTCTAGATCCCTGAATAGTACTCACAACATCTTGAGAGAGGCCGAGCCCCTCTAAGTGTTCCCGTTCAGGGGCCATGCCCACAAACGTTGGCCTAACACTGGGTGACCGCTGATTGCTCCCTCCGCCTGGGAGAGAGCATCCCCCCGCCACGGAATTTCCCACGGTCTCCCTGACAGCATCCTCTGTATGCAGGGAAACCAGGACCCTCCCGTGCGCTCCGGGGCTATTAAGACCGCTATCAGTCGCTCCTCCTGCACTCGGTCCAGGAACCGAGGGATCAGAGGGACTGGTGGGAAAGCGTACAGTAACACCCTGGGCCAAGGTCTGTGTGCGAACGCGTCCACCCCCAGAGGGGGGTGATCCTGCCTTCTCAGGGAGAACCAGAGAGCACATTGCGCGTTCCCGCGTGCAGCGAACAGATCTACCTCCGCTCTCCCGAACCTGCTCCACACTTGGGAGACCAGCTCGGGGTCTGACGCCGTTGTTGCTCTCGCCGCTGTCCGCGCTGCCCCCATTGAGACTGTTGCGGGGGCTGCGGGTGCTGTCGTTGCTGTCGCTGCTGTTGCTGAGGACACTTATCCTGAAGCCAGCTAGCGTGACACCTTATGTTGTCTGCCTGCTCTGCCGCAGACTTCATAGTCTCCACCATGGTGTGGAACTGTGGTCCAAATAGTCCGTCCGGACTGATTGGAGCCTCCAGCAGTTCCTTTCCTGCACCCTCCAGTATATTCCCCTGCTGTAGCCAGAGGTACCGGTGGACCTGTGTCGCCCACGCCGCAATCCGCGCCTGCGAGACTGCGACTGCTGCGCACAGTGTAAGTGCAGTACTGGCCGCCTTACCTATCTCCTCAGCCTCCACTGAGGACATAGTCTTTGACTGCTTGGACATTTCCACCATGGAGTTTGACAGCAACGCTATATTGTTCGCCGCCGCTGACGCCTGAAACGCACACTGGTGCATTCGGTCCATCTGTCGGGCGACAAACCGATCTTTGGCGGAAGCCAGCATGGGTTGCCGTCCGGTAACCGTGCTGGCCTGCCTAGCCCCAAAGAACGCCGTGAGGTTCGGCTCTAGAGGAGGCACGGTCGGGAAACCTACATCCGTGAATCCTACCACTCTCGTGAGGGGCACGTATGTCCATATTGGAGCCTTCATTGCTCCAGGGTCCGCCGCCGCCCCCTCCTGGTACTTCCTTATGGCCGGGAAACGTGGCCAGACCGGGTCACTCCTTACCCTGTGTACCCGGGAGAACACCCCGGACATATCATCCTGAGACGCGCTCTCCTGAGCTAGGGGAACGGGGAGATTTCTCCAGGCGGCCGCCTTGGATATAATCTCCGGAAGTTCCAGGAGTATCCCGCCAATCGACGGCAACGCCGTGATGGCAGAGATAGGGATCACGGGATCATACACCGGACCTACACCGGGTCCCCTACCTGTCTCCTCCGTCCGGAGGGGAGAGATAATGGGGGAATCACCTGGTGATCCCTGAATGGAGGGGACGTAGTCGTCCGACTCGTGCCCGCCATTCGGATCCAGGAAATCAAGGGCTTTGTCCCCGGAGTACTCCTCCTGGACGGGCCAATCGTCCTCGACCTCTGCAGCAGCGAGAGCGTCCGCTCTCTGCTGTCTGAGGGCCAGCGGGAGATGGGCACAATGCGAGCATGACATCCCGGGAGTAAGAGCAGCGTTCGCATGCTCTATTCCCAGGCAGGACTCACACTGTGAGTGCCTGTCAAAACTCATAATGTAGCCCGACCCGCACACGGGGCAATTCCTAACGCAGCCTTGACTTTCCTGCCCAGTCTCCATCTTACCAGAAAAACAAAGCTTTTTAGGAGGAATGTTTGTTTTTCAGTAAGTAGCTCTTAAAAGAACTGCAACGGAGTGCTGAAGAAAAGTAGGAGTGGATTGTAGGGCCTACTTCATATTTATACGGAAGTGAGCCTGGAGGTGGGGCCCACGTCATAGGTGGGCGTGGAATAAGTCTGTCAGTGCTGCACACGTGCAGTGGGGATTACCCAATAGCGATAGCCTTAGAGGGCGAAGCCTTATACGATATAGAACAAGCAACCGACAAGAACAGGACAGACAACCATGACTTATATACAAACAGGGTGACGAGGGGATGAAGTGCAAGTGGACACAAAACACAGTGTAGTTCCCAGTGTATGCCATGGCACACGTGTATGACATACATCCCAGGTCTTAGAACATCAAATGTATAACTTTATCAGTTTTAAAAAATAAATGAACGAACCTGAAAACGTGATCAATTCCCAATGATGCATTATATTTTCACGAGAGTTTTACATGATCCGTTAGTAGGTTTTAGATTATCAGTAGGTAAAAGTGGCATCACAATTAGTCAGTCGGAATATTTTATTACATTATGCCCAGGTACTCACAAGAACATATCCTAGATGTCTGAGAACATCCAGAGATTACATTATAAACTTAATTTTAGCCTCTTCACCTCATTGGAGTCAAGAATTACTGTCAAGCTCACCAAGAAACAGCATCGCGTATGAAGACTGAATGAAAATGGATAGATACATGTTGAAAAGCATTGTAATTAGTAAAAGAAACAAGAGCATTTTTTAAACTTCACATGCAGATATTAATAGCATTTCAAGCTGTGCATGTTCTCAGGCAGCAATGCATATGTGCATGTATCTATAGCTTTTTTTTGTTTCTTTCCTACAGTATGTGCTTATGTACTGTGGCACTAATGAACAATGTTAAACTCAGGGATATGTTTTGTAATATATCAATGTCAACACATTATGTTTTCTTTAAAAAAACATTTAGTGGCTATTATTGAATTTCCCCATGAGGTCTGGACTGTTATTTGTCGAAAACACATCCCAATGGATGACTATATAAAGCCCAGTCACCGTGGCAAAGTGCAGGCCACAAGCAGGGCTAGTAAACATCAATGACAGAGACCATTGTTTAAGGCGAGACACCCCAGGTGAATAGGGTACATTTTTTAACTTAAAGGTATCAGCTAGAAATTTCTCCAGTTAATTACTTACAATACGGCAATTGTCTTTTGTATTACAAGTTTTCTGAAATAGCATGTTTAAATATGCAAATTATCCATTATCTCATTAAATATGCACATATTTTAACACATTTCAGGAATCGAAATCTGAACTTTGGATATAGCCAGATTCAAAATTCTTGTTTCATTTTGTAGTCATATTAGTATCTAAGGCTTTTACAGAAGGGATATTGGATATCTCTTTTTATCACTCCATAAATCAGAAAATACTGTCAACAACCCTAAAATATCCATTTTCGCCATGTTTTTAGGTATACAATGTTATATAATTCAGGCTATGAATTATATATATGAACAAACCCTTCTGTAAAAGCCTTCATAATATTGATAGGAATATAACTGGAAGGTTTGGTGTATTTACGTGCTACTGAAGTTGACATTTCGAACTCAGAGTAGGAGAAAAAACTCATTTTGAGAAAACGACCTTTAAAGATTGCAGTGAGGCACTAGCTAAACCCTCCTGTTCTTTGGATGACAGCTTGCGCATCGACGCACTCCGTGAAGGTATTTCATGTTCGGGGTAATTTTTTTTTTTATAACCTTGCTTCGTGCAAGTGATAATTGTTGTCGTCTTCTCTGTGAACGTTTTTTTCGCCGTTCTTTTGGCATTTTGAGATTTCAATTTCTAGCTGAAAGCTAACCAGGAAGTGTTTTAGCACACCACGTGACGCATCTGAACGAATCACGTTGTCAGAAATTGACACCAGTCAATGAGATTTCGTTTATTGGTTTAAGACCCCTTTGTGCTTTCACGATTGGTTGCTGATACAAAGGAAATGACCATATTTGGATCCGATGAGATTGTGCAGGAGAGACGGAGCTTTCCAGCTGATACCTCTGTTGACATGGTGCACACAGCGGTCGCGGTACTTTATGTTACGTTACGGCCCGTCTACACTACAGGCTTCGAAAAAGCTTGAAGCTGGGTGTGTCTGAGGCTTGGCGCTTTCTCGCGCCCAAGGCGACCAACAACCAATCAGGAATCTCCCGCCCGCCCCCAGCATACAAAGCAAAAAAAAGCCCGGTTCTTCTACACTATTGCCAAAATGGATGCCGGTTTTGTAGCAACGGTAGCGTTAGTTTATGCGATGTCTCGCAGGAGGCCACGTATAGTGCGTCGCTGTTGGGTACATACAATACTCAGAAAACGTCTGCAACGGGGGGAATACCACGTTCTTGTCCAAGAGCTCCGCCTGGACGGTGTACTGTTTCAGCAGTACTTCAGGATGAGCAAAGACGCGTTCGACGAGTTGCTCGGAAAAGTCGGTCCACTGATTGCAAAGGCAGACACCCGTATGCGTTTGTCAATCGGACCCGCCGAGCGACTCGCCATCTGCCTACGGTACGTTTTGTGTATTTATACTTCTTTAATATGACTCTGTATATAAAGAGAGAGAATGCATGCAATGGATGAATGAAGTCTGTGATGTAGTTCAGATGAATGACATTAATTAAGATAGCTAGGTAAACGCAGTATTGCTCCCCTGTGTGTGTGTGTGTGTGTGTGTGTGTGTGTGGTCTGTGTGTGTCTGCCTGTGGTGTATGTGTGTGTCTGTGTGATGTGTGTGTCTGTGGTGTGTGTGTGTCTGTGATGTGTGTGTGTGTGTGTCTGTGATGTGTGTGTCTGTGATGTGTGTGTCTGTGGTATGTTGGTGTGTGTGTCTGTGTGATGTGTGTGTCTGTGGTGTTTGTGTCTGCCTGTGGTGTATGTGTGTGTCTGTGATGTGTGTGTGTCTGTGATGTGTGTGCCTGTGGTGTGTCTGTGATGTGTGTGTCTGTGGTGTTTGTGTCTGCCTGTGGTGTATGTGTCTGCCTGTGGTGTATGTGTGTGTCTGTGATGTGTGTGCCTGTGGTGTGTCTGTGATGTGTGTGTCTGTGGTGTGTGTGTGTCTGCGTGGCGTATAACTTTTAAAAAAAAAATCTTGTATATTACTTTTTTCTCAGGTACCTGGCAACCGGTGACTCGTACAGGACCATAGCATTCAGCTATCGGGTCGGGCATGCAACAGTGGCTGTCATCGTCAAGGAGGTTGCGGGTGCCATCTGGACCGCCGCGCTGGTCGAGGAGACCATGCCGGTACCACAGACGGAGGACTGGAGAGCCATCGCTGCTGGGTTCCAGGAGCGCTGGAACTTTCCAAATTGCGTTGGTGCCATTGATGGGAAGCACGTGGTGATCCAAATTCAAATCCAAATTCTGGGTCCCTCTACTTCAACTACAAGTCCAGCCACTCCTTGGTACTACTGGCTGTCGTGGATGCCCAGTACCTCTTCAGGGTAGTGGATGTCGGAGGTTTTGGAAGGAGCAGCGACGGTGGGAGCCTGCGAAATTCCGCTTTTGGAGAGGGCCTCAGAGATGGCAGTCTGCAGCTACCACCTGACACCGTCATCCCAGGAGCAGAGCGGCTGGGCCTTCTTCCCCATGTGTTTGTTGGAGATGAGGCTTTTCCGCTGCTGGACAACCTGCTGCGTCCGTTCCCTGGACGTCAGCTCACGCGTGAAAGGAGGCTGTTCAACTACCGCCTCAGCCGGGCCAGGTTGGTGGTTGAATGTGCGTTTGGCATCCTCTCATCTCAGTGGAGAATGTTCCGGCGTGTCATCACCACCAGCCCGGAGGTAACAGAGTTGTGTGTGAAGGCCACCTGTGTGTTGCACAACTTCCTCCGCAGGAAGACAATAGGAAGGTCATCACGCACACCTGTTGTCCCTGTCGTCGCAGAGTCGAGTGATGAAGCTCCAACCCTGCGCGATGCACCTATGATGGGTTCAAACAACGCCACACGCCGATCCATCCAACTGCGGGAGACCTTCTGCTCCTATTTGAATGAGGAGGGTGTAGTGTCATGGCAGCATAAAGTGGTGTAGGGTCACCATGGCTCCTCCAAACCAAAAGCTCTTTTAAGAGCTACCCATTTTCTTTAAAGAGCAAATGAGCCATTTTAAAATCAAACATTCCTAATAAACATGTTTCTTGAATTGATATTATTATATTATGATATGACTAACAACCTTTTTCTTTCAGCCCTGTTTTTACTGATAAACCACTCATAATTTCAATAGGTTTTCACATGACCAATTACAGAAGAAAGCACATTATATATACCGACATACATGAAGCTTCTGGTATGTTGCAACTGACAAACCACATGAACAAGTGAAGACACAGTATAGCCATAACATACTTGAAATGTTTTATTAGGTGAATTTGAGTGAAGTGTGTGTGATGAGTGTAAAAAAATGTAATGTGGATCAGTATGTGTGAATAAATTATAAATTGTCCTGCTGGTCCACGTCAAAAATTAGCTGGTGTACCCCGAGGCGGACTCTTGCCCTCTGTGCCCTTGTCATCTGCCTCATGGTGGGCAAGAGGCTCTTGAAAAATTGCAAATCCTCGTCCTCCTCCACCACTGGTGGGGTTGGCTGGGCAATTGCTGGGTAATTGCTGACAGCAGACAGCAGACTTCGTTCAAACGGGGACATCTCCCTCCCCCTCCCCCTCCCCCGTGTTTTGCCCCGGACCTCAGCATTCTCCTCCTGGCTGACTGCTGCTGGCTGACTGGTGGACTGGCTGGCTGACTCACTGTCTACCTGGCTCTCTTCCTCTGCCACCAGGGTGGATGGAGGCAGGGTCTGCCGGGGGACATTGCTGGACGTCTCACGGTCTATGATGAATGGGGTTAAAAACCCCATCACTGCCATGAAACGCCAGGGCTTGTACCCCCCTGCAGACCCTGCCCCGCTTCTTTTGGCCTCCTTCTCCATATTCTTTTCCTTGCGGAACCTGTCCCTCAGACTCTTCCATCTCTTCTTGCAGACATTATCTAATAAAATGAAATGAAATAATAAAGTTAATAAATAATAAAGTGAATTTCTTGAATTTACTAAATTATTCCTCCATTAATGAATGCTATTTTTAAGCTACATTCCATGCTGGCTAAATATACTGTCTATGCTTGATAGCTGTGAATCAAATCAAGTTTGATTTATATAGCCCATTTATAAACGATTTTTGGTCGAGCCAAAGTGCTGTACATATAATAAAATTAGCCTACAGTAGAGACACTTTACAGCAAATACAACAGCACAGATTGTTCAGAATATCAGTATGAGAAAAACGACACCCTCTGCATGTATTATATGTTATATATTATGCTTATACTTAATATATTATATATAATGTTTTTTTATTAATATATATTATATGTTATGCTACATTACTAGCTGGCTAAATATACTGTATATGCTTGATAGCTGTGCATGTGTTATGTTATATATTATGCTTATTATAATGTTTTTTTATTATTATATTAATATATATTATATGTTATATGTTATTATGCTACATTACTAGCTGTCCATTCAATGCTAAAACGAAGTAAACTGGATATAAACTCCCCAAACAGTTGAAAACCTACCAGTTTCACCAACTGTCTCTGCCACCTCCCGCCATGCCTGGTTCCTCCGGTTTAGGTCCCGGTAGGTGAACAGAGTACAGTCATACAGGACTGGGACATTTGCCACAGCAATGATTAATTTGTCCTCCATTTTATGACATATGGAAAATAGTCAAGACCTGCGGGATCAGCATACACGCGGTTTGATTGGCTAGCGCTTGTACTGGCGGGAATTGCAAAAACGGGATTTGATTGGCTGACGCCAGCTTCGAGAAAGCATCGAGCCTCAAAAGTTGAACATTGTTCAACTTTTGACGCTTGCAACGCCTTGCCAAGCTACCCACAATGCAGTCCGGCGAAGTTTGAAAATATCCTACGTCACCCCATTCAAATGAATGGGCGAAGCGTTGAAAGCATTTTTTGACGCCTGTAGTGTAGACGGGCCGTTAGAATGCTAACTTTTGGTGAATTTAGGAGAAATCTACAGACGCAAATAGACAAACTATAGTAAAATAAACACTTAAATGTGTATTTTGTACGTTTTCCTTCCAAAAGCCTGAAAGAAAACATGTTATGGAATCAAAATAGCACAAAATCTCAAAATTGACCAGTACTTGAAAAACGATGTTTTTGCCTGCCGTGTCTCGCCTAACAAAGTAATTTATTTAAGGAAAATTCACTCGAATACTACAACATAAAAACATAGGTACACACATATATACACTGCACACTAGAAAAATGTGCAAAGTAGTAGTTTAAAAAAAAAGGAAATTAGTGTGAGTTCAAAGGGCAAAGAACAGCCTGCGGCGGAGCCGCTGTGAAATATGTGTCGGTGACAAAATCAGACAACATTCAATGTTGCCATGAATGACAGTATATTTTGGATGACGTCCAGTCCAAGATCTCCTCTACGACCAGCAAGAGGATCAAACTGTGCGGTGAGTTGCTCCATGTCCTCATCGCTTAGCACAGGGGTGGGGAACCTCCGGCCCCCGGGCCGTATACGGCCCGCGAGACCATTTGGTGTGGCCCTCGAGGTAATTTATAAACACACGCAAAAAAGAAAAAAATTAAAGAAATCTAGACCGCAAAATAATTAAACAAGTGAGTGCCTGTTTTTCCTGGCCAAGGTCAGGGTCCTTGAACACAACATTACATTACATTACATTGCATTTAGCTGACGCTTTTATCCAAAGCGACTTACAATAAGTACATTCGACCAGGAAGACACAACCTTGAAGAAAACAGAATCATATAAGACAACACAAGCCTAACGTGTCATCACGTGGTATATGTCTCGTCTGACAGGGGTGTAGTTCTGACGGAGAGCACCAGAACGCCGCTCCGCTCCGGCACTTCCAAAAATTGCAGTACCCATAAGGAGCCGTACACATGCTGCAGTTTTTGTGTGGCTGTGTCTTTAGTTGTAAGCCCAGTGGCTATCTGTTCATCGGTCATACTGATCATACAGTCAATAACTTTGTTGTTATTAGCATCTGGTTAGCTAGCTATGCTAACGAATATAAGAAGCTTTTTCTACAACCAGTAGTGAGGTAAAGGCACATCTTTATATGATCATTATAGTTATAAAATAAGAGAATAAAGTAAACAAGTAGAAAATACTATATGACAGTAAAAACAAGTTGTTATTAATAAACAAGAATACAGTTTGAAAGGGGAGTGATTTGTAAAATATCCATAAAGGAAAAGAAAATCTGCTTACAGTTTTGTTTCATATGGGTGTTGAGAGATGTATCCATAGCTACTAATGTTGCTCTCAAAGTGCACCAGATTGATGCTTTTAACTTCAACATTAAAAAAAAATCTTCTCGGGGGAGCATGCCCCCCTAGAGGAGGTTAGGTCCCCCCCACTTAAATCATGTTCACATGGATAGGAGTCTAAATACATTTGCACCCATCTTGTCCATATCTATCTGTTTGGGTGGTCATGCCACAACTCTGCACGTGCATGCATACGTGAGTCATGGCAAGATATCTGGATTAAGAGGTTGCTTTTTCTTTGCACAGCATGAAAGAAAGGTGAAATGAGTGGGCTGTGATTTTAGTATTTTTAAGCAGAGGTCAATAATTGATACGGCCCTCGGAGGATGTTGAAAACATTGAAATGGCCCTTGAGAGGAAAAAGGTTCCCCACCCCTGGCTTAGCAGGTGCTGATTTCGAGGTACGGTGACCCTCTCTGGCCAGTCCAATGCAACATCCCCTGCATCAGCTCTACCCTCTCTCTCTGGCTCCTCCTGAGCATCATCTCCTGCATCAGCTCTACCCTCTCTCTTTGGCTCCTCCTGAGCATCATCTCCTGCATCAGCTCTACCCTCTCTCTCTGGCTCCTCCTGAGCATCTCCTTGTCCTCCACCAAAGAGGCTCTGCATGGCAGAAGTGGTCTGGCCCTGCCGTTCCAGGCTACCTTGGACAAAAAGTTGTATGGGACTCTGGTGTCTTTCGGTCCTCAACCCATGATTGTTCCACTGGTCCAAAAAACCCCGTAGGTCATGGTTTATGCGCGGGAGATAGACATAATGCAGGGCCCACATGTGCATTTCATTGTCTATGTCTATTATGCCTTCACTCTTCAGGAAGTTGAAGAGGTCGTAATAGACATTGCTCACACCTCGCCACAGGTCACCCCAGAGCCGTTCTATTCTCTGGTTGTGAGTGCTTCTTCCACGGAGAGCACTGCCTCTGTGAGAGCCTCTGAAGATGCTCATCATTAGGCAGACAGAGTTGTTTTCACCCCCATGGTCGGTTCTGACCCTCGAGGGCACACCAGACTTGGCCATGGGATCGCCTTGGCTTTTTACCGTCTAAATGAGTACACAAACAGCATATGAGTGTGTATGCATGCATTGGACCATAGATGGCGCTCTTCTCATTAGTGTGTACTTATACTGCATGGGGGGGTGTCCGTCAACCCAATATGGGGTCCCACTTTCCACATATTACACAGTAACACGAGTATTCACTTGCTGTATACTTGTACTTATGGGGGGGGGGGTCCGTCAACCCAATATGGGGTCCTAATTTTTTCTTCAGGGTCTTCTAAATAGGGCCCAGATCAGGAATCTGATATATGGGAACCCTAACCCACCCAGAAATGTTTATTCAATTAAATGTCAAACTTGCTTTTGCAAGCATCGCGAGCATCAAAAGTTGAGCAATGTTCAACTTTTGAGGCTCTATGCTTGGCATCAGCCAATCAAATCCCGTTTATGCAAATCCCGTCAGTACAAGCGCTAGCCAATCAAACCGCGTAAAAGCTGGGAGAGCCAGACCACAGTTCATTTCCTCATATTCCAAACGAGAAATTACGGTAGCAAATCACCCGGTTCTTTACGACCAGAACTATTTACCGGGATACAAACCGGAGGAACCAGGCATGGAGGGAGGTGGCAGAGACAGTGGGTGAAACTGGTAGGTTTTCGTCTGTTTGGGGATTTTATATCCAGTTTACTTCGTTTTAACATTGCTATTGCTTTGTATGTCGGGGGCGGGAGATTCATGTGATTGGTTGTTGGTCGCCTTGGGCGCGAGAAATCGCCAAGCCTCAGACACGCCCAGCTTCAAGATTTTTTGATGCCTGTAGTGTAGACGGGCCGTAATGATGGCCAAAAAACATGAATAGACGTGAATAGGGGGACACAATCATGTTTGGACCTCATACTTGTGACGGATAGTTTAGTTAAATCGTGTGAATGGTATGTAAAAAGTGACTGTACCATAGGAAGTGATCATTACCCAGTAACATCACACTTGTGTAAATGGATGGAGAAGATGATAGTGTATAGACTATCACATGTCTTACAACAAAGAGGGTTACTGAGTGGAACGAGTGGTGTCATAAATGTTGTATTTAATATGTTAATATATTGTTTAATGTTACACTTCACACAAGTCACGACTGTTTGCAGTTAATGTCGTTGCCGTGTGTAACGTTAGTTTATATAATGTGCAGCGCTTCAAACAGTGTGCTGCCTTAAAGGCATTTTATGTTATAATTTGTTTGCAGTTCATAAAGTCACCACTAGGAGTGCTAATGGTATTGTTATCTTTAAGTTCGCCGTTCTTAGCCTCACTTCCGGTTTAGCGTTAGAGAAATGGCATGGTCCCATGGATGTATAATAAGAACTGGATACAGCGTGGGAGGCGGGGCCTCATTCATTCCTATGAGAGTTGCTCATTAGCGCATGATGACAAAATGGCCCAACTTTTGAGAGAGCGAAATGTCACAGATTACCCGGCATGCCTGAGAAGCAGTGTTGGGACTAACGCGTTACAAGTAACGCGCAGGGGCGGACTGGGACTAAAATTCAGCCCTGGAAACTGACCCAGTCCGGCCATATGAAATGTCAAATGTTAGAAATCCGCTGTTTATAATTTAAAGTTTTACGTCCGATTCGCTCCTTTGTTCCTCTCTGTACACAGCTCCAGTTTGGGCATTGGCCTGTCATCAGATTTCATTTTTAGTTGCTGCTGTAGCGGAAGTTTAGTACAATTATTTTTGATGAAATACTCCAAATCTCCACCCTCCATAATTGCACTTGCTTGCTACTTTTTAAGGGTGGTGATACAGTACGAACTAAAGTTGATGCGATTTGATTGGATTGTGAGGCATGACGTGAGCCTCATCTGATTGGTCAATCCCTCAATTTTTTTTCACCAAGGGAAGCCAATTTCGGCTGGCCTCGTCTCGCAACAGAGAGTGCAATCTACTGTTTCACCATAGCACAGAGGGGCGCTGTTTCACTCTTTGTAAAATACTCAATGAGAATGGGGGAGAGACGGGCCGGCAGAATAATTACGAAACTAAACTAAGTGTTTTTATTTATTTATTAAAATTATAACTACAATCCAAAAAAACAGGGGAATCCTGGCTTCCCTTGGCCTCCAGGAGAAAACGCCACTGAGTTCAAGGGATAATTCCCACCCACCTCTTGCTCTTGCCCTGCACTTATACGTGCCAGTTGAGCTGGTTCTTCCACCAGCTCAACTCTGTCCCTCATCATGAACGCAGGAGGCTGGCTGTATATCTGAACTCGCGCCCTCATCATTCTCTTCATCATCTTGCGCTTGTTCTAAGCTGCTGCTGATAGTGCTTGTAGCAGCGCTGCTGCCAAAAAGGTCTGTCAATTTGCGACATGTAGGCCTATATGCTTCACCTGCGAGTGACTTCACCTTCTTTTCTCTTGCCTTCTCGCCCCCACCTTTTTCTTTTAGTTTTCTTTGATTTGTTTTTTCATTCTCCCTGTCTGCCGCAGCGTTTAATCCCTTCTCTTCAGAGGCTTCTCAATACTCAAATGTCCCCTCCTCGACTCCCCTCCTCGGTTCCCCTCCTCGAGACTTAGTCCCGCCCGCAGGAGATGCGAGCGGAGGACCGAGGAGGGGAACCGAGGGGAGAGGAGGGGAAGCAGCAGACGTTTAAATAAATGAGAACTCCTCTCCTCTGAGCGGTCATATTAAAGCGACGTCCGTTCATTATTACGTGGCAACAGCTGCATCAGCTGTCGAGTGTTTTGTCATAGCGCTGTATCTCTGTTAGATCAGCTGAACATTGTTCCCCCACATATTTACTTTGAATTCATTGAGAGTGCGGTATAATGAGACAATAACAGGCTACAGATGCGGACACACACACACAAATATATTTATATAAATATATACAATTTAAAGTATGAGAGCACTCTCATAATAACGTAACACAATCAGAGACTGGATCCCCCCCTCTCTCTGGTCGCTGAAATGGGGAATTGAAATTACGGGCCAAAAGTTGTATTTACAAGTAGGCCTTTTAAAAGTAAGCAGAGGACACCAAACCAACTGAGACCCGTCTGTCCGCCGCATCTACGCACTGTACAACACACACCAACATACCACACACACACCTACACACTGTACCACACACACCTACAGCTCCTAAAGCATAAGCCGTTGTGTATTTTATTATGTGAAGCAATGGTCTTAGAAAAATATCGACTATTTGTTTGTAGATATCTACTAAACTAAAGCAAATAAAGAGAGTATGCCTGTTATACTGAGTGATATATATTATACACACTGCTCTGCTTTCTGCACGGACCTCACAGCTGTTCTCTCTGGAAACATCGCGACGCGATGAAAGCAGTTTCTAAAATAATATCCAGGGGATGCATGAATAGCTGTCATTGGCTGAGATAAGTCCGGCCGTGCGTCACGCCTCCACCGTTCCCGGAAATGCATCCGCGGAGGAGCCGTGGAGGAACCATCAGTGTATCCTCGGTTATAGCTCCTCCAGAGAGCCTCCTCGATGCTCGATCCTCGGTCCTCGGTGTGCATTTAGAGAAATGAGATGTCCTTCAAAATGGCGCGCTGAAATTCATTTCCGGGTCACTACCGGAGGACCGAAGACCGAGGAGTCGAGGAGGGGAAATAATAGTATTGAGAAGCCTCTTATGTGTGGCCGGTCTTTTTTCTTCTTTGTGTGTTATTGACAGATACGAACCACACAACTGCATTAGCGGCCGCTGTCGCCCTCTGTCGGCCGTCAGCGCAACTTAAATGATGAGGTTAAACTATTTTTTTTTTTAACGGGCCGGCCGGCCGTCAACGGCCCTTGACGACCGGCCGTTCTGTGGTTCTCCAGATTCTACAGATGGCCAGTCCGCCCCTGGTAACGCGTTACTGTAACGCCGCTATTTTTGGCAGTAACTAGTACTCTAACGCATTACTTTTTAAATTCAGTAACTCAGTTACCGTTACTACATGGTGCGTTACTCCGTTACTGCGTTAGTTTTTTTATATAGTCAACAGCCAGGCGAACAGAGATGAGAACTGTAATTAAGTACAGTACTTGAGTAAATGTACTTTGATACTTCCTGTGTCACATGCGGAGACGGGCTGTGGGCGTGTTTGTGTTGTTTACTAACAAGACTATCATGGCGGCGGCGGAGCTCAAGTCTAGTTTCTCCACCTGGAGATATTCTCACTATTTCACTTTTGTCGAGCACAAAGAAAAGAACGTTTTAGTTCAATGTAAGTTGTGTCCTGGCGGGTCAAAGATCCTATCTACTGCCCAAACCAGTAATTCAAATATCTTAAAACATCTGCAAAAACAACATGCTGGGACGAAGCTAGTAGCCTAGCTAAGACCACAGAGACTCAGCCGACGCCACTCCACCTCCACCTAAGCAACAGCGGCTGGATTTTAACCAAAGGACTGTTATCCAGGGAAAAGTCGATAAAGCCATTGCACGGTATGTTGTAGAACACATGCAGGCTATTGCTACAGTGGAGTCACCCGTTTTCAGGGAGCTAGTTAGCATGATAGCATGTCCGGGCGGCACACGGCATATGGGACGGAAAACTTTTTCCAACTACCTGGAGAAAGAATATACAAAAATGGAAAGCCAGCTAATATCGATGCAATCCAGATTGCATATAATGCATGTGAAGTTGATCAACAGATTGTATTATTCTCCAATGCAATAACAGTACTGAAATGAAGGCTATAAGGGCATTAATGGGAGCCCTTTTTTCAAGTAACGTAAATGTTACTTTTCACAGTAACGCATTACTTTTTGGTGTAAGTAACTGAGTTACTTTTGACATGAAGTAACTAGTAATGGTAACTAGTTACTGGTTTTCAGTAACTAGCACAACACTGCTGAGAAGTACCCGTATGTGCACTCATAGAGCATGCGCAACTTTAACCACGCCGCCCAAAAGGCTCGTTCACATTAAGCACGTGAATTTGCGTACACGTAACAGCACCGCGCGTTCATGACAGCATGGTACTGGATTTATATTAACGAGGCGGCAGTTAGCAGCTAGCGGCTAGCTACACATCAATCGTTATGTACTTTTATATTACGCTGACATCAGGATCTAGTGATATCCAAGCAACAGAGCTTCATTTAGCATGATACTTGTGTGGGTTGTAGCCTACATGAAACCACTTGGTAATATATAAAAATTAGGGCCGGGACTTTAACGCGTTAATTAAGATTAATTAATTACACAAAAATTAACGCGTTAAAAAAATTAACGCATTTTAATCGCACTTATTTTTGCACCGCGGAATGTTTCTCACTGGATGAGTTTCAGGCGTACCGATTATACTGGAGCACCAACTAACGTTCATGACTTCAGACAACAACAAACCACAGTGAACAACAGTGGGAAATGTTGTTTTAAAAAACGGACGGATGGAAGCGTCGATAAGAGCACGGTTGTGTGCAAATTATGCAAAAAGAAATTTGCATATCACCGCAGCACATCAAGCCTCAAGTATCACCTCAATGCAAAACATATAGCAGCTAGCGTGGACGTTAGCCTCTTTTATCGCGTCCACACCAAAAAGAGCCGGTACTAAAATGTGTTCATGAGAACCTTTTTACCCCCACGAAAGTCCCTGCTAGAGAGCAGAGAGCTGCTAGAGAGCAGGGACTTTCGTACGGCTCTCTTGTGAGAAAAGAGCTATATTTCTGATTGGCTGGGCGGATTGCAAACCACGCCCCGTAAAACTCCCAAAAAGTTTTGTGAAGCCGCCATTTTATTATCCTCGTATTAGCATTAGCATTAGCCCAGCGCAGAAACGCAGAGAGACTAACTTATGGCAACACAAAATAAAACATGGGAGCGGTGGAGATGAGGAGGTGTCGGCGTTCTGGCGATTTACTCGGAAGGCTTCAGTAGAAGCTGCTGGGAGTCCCAGCAGCTTCTACTGAAGCCAGTCCCCAACTCCGGGGACTTCCGGCCGGGGACTTTGGGTGGTTTGCGGCCTGCCAGTAAACCCAAAGCAGAAGAAGTGACGTCAGCGGCTTCATTTGCCTAATCCTCCCCCAGGTTCAAAGAGTTCTCATGAACCAAGTTCTCATGAACCTTTGTGGGAAAAGTACTGCGGTGTGAATGCGCCTAATGGTATACTAAAATCCATGTGAAAAAAATTGCTTCTCACTGTTCTCAGGTCAAATATTCATATGTGATTAAAAATGCGATTAATTTCGATTAATTAATTACAAAGCCTCTAATTAATTAGATTCATTTTTTTAATCGAGTCCCGGCCCTAATAAAAATGTATATGTTGAAGCCTGTTATGATCAATTGTGAGTTAAAACTTTATCTAAAAAGTAAAGCTGATGATGGATTACTGTGGTGGAGTTAAAATAACAATAGCCTATTTCTTTTTTAAATGTGATGGAATAAAAGGATAGTAACTGTGATTATTCGTGTTAAGTAGCCCACAAGTAACTAAAACAATTGCAAGTGCAATAAGAAGCTACAGGAACGTTAATCTACGTCGGTAATATTAACTTTATTTAATACAACATTTACGGTACAAGATTTACATCATACAGCCCATGTAGTATAATATTTTACAAATTATGAATTACAGCAAACATGTGCAATATATCCAATATTACAGCTCCGTGGGCTGGCAGTAAGGCGATATGGTCCGTTGTTATTGTGCATCCATGGGTAAAGAGAAACATGAACATGAACGTGCCGGGCGGTGCGGTCCCGTGGGTTAGATGCGCGTTCATAATGCCGAGGAAAATAACTCTCAGAATAACGTTATTAGCACATTTTTACAACTTGAGGAACGAATGTTTTTAATAAGGGCTATACAAACGTTCATACTGGGTAGTTTATTTAGTTATCCAACGAGTTACAGACCACTCTTTCCCAATGTAAGTCAATGGGAAAAAGTGTTTCCGGGCCCAGCAACCTAAAGGAAGTGTAGTACCGCCGTGTGACCAGCACGAATATTCTCATCAGACTCCGGCGCACTTCCTGGGGGCTTTCATGGTCCGAGAGAAGAAGAAAAAGAAGAAGACGACAGACACATGGCTGGAACTTTCCCTCTGCTTCATTCATTTCTCCTGTTCAACAGGTTAGTAGTGTGTACACAGATTATGTCATATTTCGATCTAAGAAGTGTATTTGAAACAGTTTTATGTGTAGTTAACTTTAATGTCATTCTGTGAGCTACGCCACTAGCGTGTGGCTAATGGCGTCCGCTAGCTTCTTTAACCCTCTGGAGTCTAAGGGTATTTTCTCGATTTTTAGACGTTTTCTTAAATCACCTTTTAAATGTATTTCTTCTAAAATGGCACCCATGTGTTACATATCAAAATGTTCAAGACAATCTCTAGTATTGCTATATATGCAAATTACTCACCTTAGAGCACTGTTTGATGAGATAAGTAGCTCAAAAGCTTAAAATTTGACATCCGATTTTCGGAAAATCTTCAAAACTCTTGTGAAAACACAAATTTACTCATGTGATCGAATTGTTTTGGTGTTTTAGATTTGGTTACCAAAGTCTTAGGATTACAAAAGTGGTGAAATATTTGAATTACACTGTATATAAATGTGTTATTCATGTCTAAAATGAAATTTTATAAATTCGCATTCTGAGTGAAACAGCTGTCAATCACTCTACTTTCACCACAGCAGGGACTGAGATATATCAGGACTGAATAATGACTTCATAATACATAACAAGGTTCATGTGATGTGTAAAAAAAAAGAATTGAGCATTAGAACTTTTTTTTTCAACCAACAATTTATTATAATACCAACAATGTATATAAATATAACTGCAAAATCTCACTATTTACAATATTGAACATCAGAACTTTTTTTCCTTCAACCAACTATTCATTATACACTGACAAAATGATCCTTCCTCCAGTAGTCCAATACATTGTCCAGTTTCAGCAGCCCCATGTATTTATAGAAATCCTCTACAGTCAAGTCAGTCCATTTGTAGGTTTTACCCTTTCCCATCTCCTGTGCAGCCCGCTTGTTTGTGTTGGTACAGAGTGTCTGTACTGTTAGTGCACTGAAGAACAGCTTGAACAGGTCAAGGGGTTTGTTTGATACTGTTGAGCTGAGCTGTGGCCCGGGTGTGCGAGCAGGTTGAAACCTGGAGACAGGGGGAGCAGTGTCAGGGTCTTCGCCTGTCTTCCAAGACAGTGAAGCTGGCTGCTGTGCAGGTGGGGGTGATGGTGCATGGGCAGCTGGTGGCTGTGTGGGAGGTACGTGTGCTCTACGAGACCTCTTTGCTGTCCGGGTTGATGGTGATGGCTGTGGCTGTGGCTGTGGTGGAGCTGAGGTGTATCTTGACCTCGTCGCAGGCAGAGATGGAGGCAGCTGTCGTGATGCTGGTCCGCTAGTGCTTGGTGGGGATGGCAGTGGTGAAGGCCCTTGATCCACGGTAGATCTCAACATGGTGGCAGGCACAGCTGGAGGCTCCTGGATAAATGTCATCTGTGGGCAGCTAGGCCCAGGCATCTGTGAAACCTCTCTGTAAAACAAATAAAAATTGTGGGACAATAATTATTACGAAGTTCCACACACACACACACACACACACACACACACACACACACACACACACACACACACACGTACACACACACACATTGTACTCCCCATTACTACATAGCACTCCCCACAAATGGCAGGCACACATATAAATAAATTAAATATCTCCGTTGTGGGACAAATAAAGGATTATCAATCAATCAATCAATCAATCAATCAATGTTTATTTATATAGCCCAATATCACAAATGTTACATTTGTCTCAGTGGACTTTACAGTTTGTACAAAATATCAGTATGACAATACGACACCCTCTGTCCTTAGACCCTCACATCGTACAAGGAAAAACTTCCGGAGAAAACCCACAGTTTAAAGGGAAAAATGGGAGAAACCTCAGGGAGAGCAACAGAGGAGGGATCCCTCTCCCAGGACGGACAGACGTGCAATAGATGCCGTGTGTAAATTGAAAAGATAATACATTTGCAACATAGGTAGTCCAAATGTTTGGAAATGCATGTGTGTATAATAGTAAGATGAATCCACGAGGATATCCATCCAGGACCTATGATCCAGGACCACATCCACGACTCAAGATCCAGGGCTCGCGATCCAGGACAGAGGAGCGCAGGATCATCCATGACTCCGGATCCCGGCGTATATAGACACCAAAAAGAAAGACATTTGGGGAAGCTGGGTTAATCGGAACATGAGAGTACACAGGTATAGACAGAGAGAAGGAAGAAGTAAGATGTCCCCCGACAAACTAAGCCTATATCAGCAAAACTAGGGGCTGGATCTAATCAGCCCTAACTATAAGCTTTATCAAAAAGGAAGGTCTTAAGCGCACTCTTAAAAACGGATAGGGTGTCTGCCGCCCGAACACAAACTGGAAGCTGATTCCACAAATGTGGAGCTTGATAAGAAAAGGCTCTGGCTCCCATTGTACTTTTAGAGACTCTAGGAACAACCAACAACCCTGCATTCTTGGAACGCAATGCCCTAGTAGGACAGTAGGGTATAATGAGTTCTTTAAGGTAAGATGGCGCCTGCCCATTAAGGGCTTTGTAGGCGAGAAGAAGAATTTTAAATTCTATCCTGTGTTCTATAGGGAGCCAGTGTAAGGCAGCCAGAACAGGAGTAATGTGGTCCCTTTTCCTAACTCTGGTTAGTACACGAGCCGCAGCATTTTGAATCAGCTGAAGCGACTTGACTGACTTCTTGGTACACCCTGATAATAAAGAGTTACAATAATCCAGCCTTGAAGTAACAAATGCATGGACTAGTTTCTCTGCATCGTTTTGAGGCAAGATATGCCTGATTTTTGCAATGTTACGTAGATGGAAGTAGGCGGTCCTTGAAATTGATTTTATGTGGGCGTTAAAGGATAAATCCTGATCAAATATAACACCAAGATTCCTTACAGTCTCACTGGAGGCCAAATTAATGCCATCCATAGTTAGTATATCCTTAGATAATTTGTTTCGTAGATTATTTGGGCCGAGTACAATAACTTCAGTTTTGGTCGTGTTTAACATCAAAAAGTTTAAGGTCATCCACGTTTTTAAGTCCTTAAGGCAGTCTTGAATTTTATTTAGATGATTAATTTAATCAGGCTTGATTGATAAATATAATTGAGTATCATCCGCATAACAATGAAAGTTTACAGAATGATTCCTTATAATATTGCCTAACGGAAGCATATATAATGTGAACAAAATAGGTCCGAGCACTGAGCCCTGTGGCACTCCATGGCTAACTTTGGTTTGCGTGGAAGATTCATCATTGACACGTACAAACTGAGAGCGTTCAGATAGATAGGACCTAAACCAGTCTAAAGCAGTTCCCTGTATGCCAACTAAGTGCTCTAGTCTTTGCAATAAGATATCATGGTCGATAGTATCAAATGCAGCACTGAGATCGAGCAAAACAAGAATAGACACGTCCCTTGTCAG
Source organism: Gymnodraco acuticeps (assembly GCF_902827175.1). Lineage (NCBI taxonomy): Eukaryota > Metazoa > Chordata > Actinopteri > Perciformes > Bathydraconidae > Gymnodraco > Gymnodraco acuticeps. The sequence goes on along the minus strand of NW_022992059.1, from coordinate 2,040,063 downwards.
AGGCTATTAGAATGTCATTTGTGACTTTAACCAGAGCTGTCTCTGTGCTATGATGTGTTCTAAAGCCAGACTGAAAAGCTTCAAATAAATCATTGTTTTTTAAGTAATCACACAACTGTTTTGCGACCGCTTTCTCAAGAATTTTTGAGAGGAACGGAAGATTAGAAATAGGTCTATAGTTGGCTAAAACCTCTGGATCGAGGTTGTGCTTTTTAAGAAGCGGTTTTATCACTGCTACTTTGAATGATTGTGGAACATAGCCTGATAATAAAGACATATTCATAATATTTAATAAATAAGTGCTAATTAATGGAAAAATTTCCTTCAACAGCTTAGTTGGAATTGGGTCTAACATGCACGTTGATGGTTTAGAAGAGAGAATCATTGAATTTAATTGTTCAAGGTTTATGGCTGAAAAGCATTCTAGTTTACTATCTAGTGTAATATTAGAACTTACGTTTCCGGGAGCTGTTGATAACACTATACTGGTCAAAGGCAAGAGGTCATTAATTTTGTTTCTAAGAGTAACAATTTTATCGTTAAAAAAGCACATCAAATCATTACTACTGAGTGCTATGGGAATAGAAGGCTCAATCAAGCTGTGGCTTTCTGTCAGCCTGGCTACAGTGCTGAAAAGAAATCTTGCATTATTCTTATTCTCATCTATTAATGAAGAGTAGTAAGCTGCTCTCGCTTTACGCAATGCTTTCTTATATTCATTGAGAGTAATATGCCAAATTAAACGAGATTCTTCAAGTTTAGTAGAACGCCATATCCTTTCAAGTTGTCTCGACTTTTGCTTTATTTTGCGGGTTTCGGCATTATGCCATGGAGCTAGTCTATGTTGTTTTATTTTCTTCTTTTTCAAAGGAGCAACAGAGTCTAATTTTATTCGCAGCGCATCTGTAGCACTATCAACAACGTGATCAATTTGGGGTGGTGTACATTTTGTATAAGTTTCCTCCCTTACATGCAGACATGCTATCGAGTTAAGTATTGGTGGAATCTCTTCCTTAAATTTGGCTATAGCACTAACAGATAGGTTTCTGCTGCAGGAGCTTTTGACTAATGCTTTGTAGTCTAGTAACAGTACTTCAAAAGTTACTAAGAAATGGTCGGATAAAGCAGAATTATGCGGTTCGACTAATAGTTGCTCAATTTCAATACCATAAGTCAGAACAAGGTCGAGAGTGTGATTATAGCAGTGGGTTGGTTTATTTACACTCTGACAAAAACCAACAGAATCTAATATAGAGTTAAATGCAACAGTAAGGCTATTTTTATCATCGTCAACATGAATATTAAAGTCACCTACGATAATTACTTTATCTGTTTTAAGTACCAAAGTTGATAAAAACTCAGAGAATTCAGATAAGAATTCTGAATAAGGACCTGGTGCACGGTACACTGTAACAAATAAGATTGGCTGCAAAGTTTTCCAGGTCGGATGCGTAAGACTAAAAACGAGACTTTCAAAGGAGGTATAATTTAATTTTGGTTTAGTATTGATAAGTAAACTTGAGTCAAAGATGGCTGCAACTCCACCTCCTCGGCCCGTGCCTCGGGCAATATGAGTATTGATATGGCTGGGTGGAGTGGCCTCATTTATGCTGACATATTCTTCATGTCTCAACCAAGTTTCAGTGAGACAGCATATATCAATATTATAATCTGATATTAAATCATTTACCAATATTGCTTTAGATGCTAGAGATCTTATGTTTAAGAGACCACATTTAATATTCCTGTTTTGTTGCACTGTAGTAGTTGTTACATTTACTTTGATTAGGTTATTATGTATGACACCTCTATTAGGTTTTACCTTAACTTGTCCTTGGGCAGACACACACACCGCTAATATTGGGTATTTTATTGGGTTCGGGATTCCTATGGATGACTGCCTAGGAGAGAGCGCAGAGAAGACTGCGACTCCGCCTCCTGGTCTCAACTCCAGTTTGTCATGGATTAAGTCCACAAAGCCCTGAAATGTTTGCCGAAATGAGATCGGCACCTTCCAAAGTAGGATGAATGCCGTCTCTCTTAATCAGACCAGGTTTTCCCCAGAAGGCTGTCCAATTATTTACGAAGCCCACATTGTTTGCTGGGCACCACCAAGACAACCAGCGCTGAAATGATGACATGCGGCTATACATGTCATCATTGATCAGATTGGGGAGGGGACCAGAGAAGATTACGGTGTCCGACATTGTCTTAGCATAACTACACACCGACTCCACATTAAGTTTGGTGCATTCTGATCGGCGTATACGAACATCATTACCACCGACGTGAATAACAATCCTACTGTATTTACGTTTATTTTTAGCCAGCCGTTTAAGATGCGCCTCAACGTCGCCCGCTCTGGCCCCCGGAATGCATGTGACTGTGGAGGCTTCGGTCTCTAATTTCACGTGTCTCATAATAGAGCTACCAATAACCAGAGTTGGCTTCTCAGCGGGTGTCTCGCTGAGTGGGGAATATCTGTTAGATACGTGAACGGGTTGGTGGGGACCTGCGGGTTTCGCGTTATGCCCCTTCTGAACAGTCACCCAGTCTCCCTGCTGCTCGGGAGTTGCCGGGGGACGGCTAATAGGAGCTACCTTTTGCCGGTCCGCACCGGCTAACATGGGCTTTACTGTAGCTGAGTTTCTTTCTAAGATGCGGAGCCGGGCTTCTATGGCTATGATTCCCGCCTCCAACCTAACAACTATACTACATTTAACACATGTATCGGTACCAGTAAAGGAGGTAGGGAAGTAACCAAACATGAGACAGTTAGAGCAGGAAATAGCACCCGAGGGTGGGGAAAGAGCCATGGCTAGCTATCAAGCTAAAGTAGCTACCGTTAGCAAACCCGAAAAGAGTGTAGGCAACTGTGGAGTTACAGTCGCTAAGAGAAGGAGAGTTGTGAGAGCTTAAGTTATAGTAACGTGTGATTACAACGTCAGGCAGTTGCCGTGATCAAGAGTTTTAAAACGATCGATTAAGTTAAGATAATAAGCTATCAGCAACAGAACGGACACACGGGATACCCGGAGATGACAACAACCGGAAGTTACAACATGCTTACCGCAATAGTGGTCCGTGTAGAAACAGTAAGCATTGGTCCCAAGTTGGGACATGCATCTACACATGTAACCTTACTTATACACACCAAAATAACGTTTACACATAAAGTTTATCACAGACACACATGTAAATAAGTCTATGACAAAGTCTCATCTGTACAGAACAGTATGATCAAATAAAATACATGTCTATAAATGTCTCCGTTGTGGGACGAATAAAGGATTATTTTTATTCATCTACACATGTAACCTTACTTATACATGACAAAATAACGTTTACACATAAATAACATTTACACAGAGTAAACGTTTACTAATCAAGAGTCTATTTTGTCCCGAGAAAAAGTTCATGAGGGGAAAATAAAAAGGTTGATAAATCCATTGTTCATTTTCGCGGTACTCCTCACAAAATGGCAAATGCACTACAAGTTATATTACACTTACCCATCCTCAAATGGATCCCTGCTGTCCCTGTATTCTTCTTCTTCAGAAGAGTCGAAGCCTTCAGGTTCTGATGAGCCAAAACTGCCGCTCACGAAAATAAAATCCAGCGCGTCCGCAACAGTAAAGTTCCTTCGAGCCATTTTCTCTATCTTCTTCACAGACTAAAAGACTGAAACTGATGGGAGACACCTGTTATATGTTTTTTTATTGGTGGGTAGGTCCTTAGATTTCTAGAGTGTCCATTGGTCATTTCAGACCGACATGGCTGCCGGCCGGCCGAGATGTCCTTGACTGACACACAAATCCACCAATCACACACAGTGTAACGCCGAATCAAGCTGCTTTGAGCGGCAATATTGGCTGCTGTGCCCTGGGTACAGTCTCACAGGAGATACTCTTGAAAAGCTACGATTCTAGCGATTCCGCAGATATCTGAATCATATTTCTACTCCTTACAAGCGAAAATCTATGATTAAATACGTAAATAAATGTGCACTTGGACGCGCCGGCTCGTCCACAGACTCCAGAGGGTTAACACAGGCTGTTGCTCCCTGAATAATGTAGCGCTCTACTATGTTACTTTGTGTAATGAGTCCCGTGCACTAGTCTGGCTTACATTTCAAGTTTATTCTGTTTGTATAAATACGTGAAATGCTGGCCTGAGGTCATAATTGTTCATATTATTTAAATGCTAAAGCGCTAATGCTATGCTAATACTGTGCCTGTACAACAGCCAGGTTAAAGTGAGTACAGTCGGGTTGTGTGTGTTATCTGTTATCACTGTATTATATACTGTAAATGAAAAAGGCTTTAATCCTTCATGAAAGTCATAATATGGCATGTGGATTTATGTCACCAGCAGCCGATGCACCATCACCCCCATCTACACAGCAGCCAGACCCACTGTCTTGGAAGACAGACAAAGACCATGGCACTGCTCCCCCTGTCTTTACATTTATAATGAATAGTTGGTTGAGAAAGTTCTGATATTGTCAGGATTCGTACAGTCATTAAAAACCTGGAAAAGTCATGGAATGCAATATTTTACCCAAAGTTTTGAAAAAGTCATGGAAATATAACTAAAGTTGCATCAAATATAATTTATATGTTATCTAATCGCCGAAATAGTAATACTATAATGATAATAAATACTGTATCCTATAATGAAACGTAAAATGGCAACTGTGGCAGTATTTCGCTGGTGAGAGATATTTACAATCACGCCCTCTAGTCTACAGGAGCTACTATTTGATATAAAGATGCCAGGGAAGTGCAGTTTCAACAATGTATGGCTTCTAAAGGATAAGTACCAATTGTGGTTATCAAAAGACATTGACCCAAGACGTGCTAAATGCAAACTGTGTTGTAACATATTCAATATTTCGAATATGGGCGAGGCAGCGTATGCTAGCCACATGAAAGAGTAATTTTTTTGGTCATAGAAAAGTCATTTCAAATCATTGGTGAAAAAGTGTATGAACCCTATATTGTAAATATTGAGATGTTACAGTTTCTTATGTTAACATAAATAGTTGGTTGTAAAAAAAAGTTGTAATGCTCAATTTGTATTTGTACACATCACATGAACCTCAGTATGGAATATGAAGTCATTAATCAGTCCTGATGTAACTTTTCTGTGGTGAAAGTAGAGTGATAGAACTATTTTACTCCAAATTCTAATTTACACATTTTCATTTTAGACATGAACACATTTATATAGGCCTAGTGTGTAATTCATATATTTCACTACTTTTGTGAACCAAGAACGTTGGTAAACCACATCTGAAACACCAAAAAAAATGGATGATATGAGTACATCTGTGTTTTCACAAGAGTTTTTAAGTTTTCCAAAAATCTGATTTCTAAGCTAAGTATCTCATAAGACAGTGCTCTAAGGTGAGTGACATTGCATTTCTAGCAAGACCAGAGACTGAACATTTTGATATTTTACACCATGCCATGTTATAAGAAGTACATTTAAAAGGTGATTTAAGGAGACATAAATACCCTTCACTTCAGTAAGGTAAGGCGATTTTATTTTAAAAGACAATGAAGGCAGGTTATATTGATTGATATATTTATTATATTGAAAGCCAAATTAATACATAGTCCCCTGAATCTGGAATAACGTATAATTTACAGCCTCACAATGTCAGGAACTTTTCATCTACAGATTCCTTTGGTCTGGTTTTGCTTCACTGATTGGTTACTGAGATTTTGAATTTAAACGGACCTCCCCGTTTATTCGCGCGAATAAACGGGGAGGTCCGTTTATAAAACGGACCTCCCCGTTAATCCGCGCGAATTATGGCGCAAATGGCTTTCGATAGCGAATAAACACGCGAATTATGGCGCAAATGGCTTTCGATATAACGCGCTCAGCCGGACAGAGAAACCCTGCTTGATTTACTGAGTTGATAACCAGCTTCGTAGGACGGTTTAGCGACATCGCGTTTGTTAGGGTTAGTTAAGCCGGGTAAATCGAACATATCCAGGTCCAGGGTCTGTTGAACTGGCTTTGTCGTACAGGGCACTGGAGGCAGTAACGTGTAACTCAGCAGAATCTGAGAAGAGCAGCACCAGCTGCAAAGAGCTGTGCCTTTTACTGTTTACTTCACTGCGTTTCCCTTCATTAGAACCGCTGAATAGAGATCGAGGCTGCTACGTTTAACCACACACACCTATACACACATCGAACTACCAGAGTATTCCCCCTCGCTTTATGAAGGAGATGTCCTGTCACCGGGGCGCATGATGTGTGTGTGTGTGTGTGGTGTGTGTGTGTGTGTGTGTGTGTGTGTGTGTGTGTGTGTGTGTGTGTGTGTGTGTGTGTGTGTGTGTGTGTGTGTGTGTGTGTGTGTGTGTGTGTGTGTGTGTGTGTGTGTGTGTGTGTGTGTGTGTGTGTGTGTGTGTGTGTGTGTGTGTGTGTGTGTGTGTGTGTGTGTGTGTGTGTGTGCGCTCAGCTCCGCTCTGTGTGCGTGTTCGTGTGTATCCGACACCACCGGCATTTGTTTTCAAATTACCACGAACAGCACACGCACACACACACACACAAAACGAGGCCACGCTTTATTAACTTGTGCGCACGAGTTACTAAAGCGTGCGCACGAGAAAGTAAAACGTGGCCACGTTTTATTTATTTTTCTCTCTATGAACTCTCCAGGGCTCCGTAGATATGAGTTTGCTAGGGAAAACATTGTTTTTATGCCAGCTACAATGAATGACCGAACGTAGCAGACTACCCGTATAAGATTGCAATTGTAAACATGTTCTTGCTAGCCTAATATGAACCACTAGCTGTTGTTCATAGTAGGTTGGCATATTAATAATAATAATACATTTATTTTGGGGGCATCTTTCATAACACCCAAGGACACCTTACAGGGTTACAGATTTACAATTTACATTTACAATTTTACCTTACAAATTAAAACAGCGGATTTAGTGAAGCATCAGCCGGGGTAAGACAAGACAAACAACAGGAAATTGAATTACACTGAACAACTAGTATATTAATCTAGCTGGCAAGCTAACAAACCTAAAACAACAAAGTTTCTCTAATATTTTGTGATTTGCATTTGATTTTGTCCAGCCAGATCAAGAAACTCCTGGCGTATCTGGCGGACAACACATGACGGGATGACCACTCTGATGCCTCGTCCTAAAAAGCCCCAGCACCAGTTTACAAAGCTGCGATAGGCAAGATGCCGAAAACGCCTATAAGGGGAGGAATGGATGATATACAGTGTATTTTGTATATTTACACATGTTCATTTTGTACATTTCTAAAAATAAAGTTGGATGGAAATACTTAGTAGCCTTTCTTCCCTGAATTATTTTCTCCTATAACATATCATTGTTGATGTTCCGCTCAGAGCCGAAAAAGCACTGTGTTAGACATGGGCGGAGCCTCTCTGGTGGTTGACTAATCAGAACAGAGTGGCCGAGCTGACCAATCAGAGCACACTGGGCTCACAGGGAGGAGGGGGGCAGGAGCTCCAACAAGCCGTTTAGGACAGAGAGTGAATACACATACTTTACAGAGATGCTGTATGAGCAACCAATGTGAGTTTGGAAAATTGCACAGTATAAATCTATTTTAGTCTCATCAATCACCTCATCAATGGAATTATGATCAGTAGCAATGGCCATGACATGGGCCCTTTAAAATAAAAACAATAATCGTGGCTTGATATTGAGTAAGAACATGTTTTTATGAACCCCACAGCTTCATAACCCGGACAAAGAAACGTGCTGCAGGCACGAAACATGCTACCAATATAAATACATTGCTTTTAAAATCGTTCTGTGTGACACCAAAAAAAGGGGAAAATCGTGTTGGTGAACACGAATCAATAGATTAAATGTTGTGACTATAACACGAAATGCCGTGAGACTGGGTTGCTCAGGGAGGAGAAATCAGCGGAGCTACAGCTGAGAAAATATTGAGTGTGTGTGTGTGAGGAAGTCCGCGGATTGGTCCATTTGGACCAATCCACGGACTTAACCTAACGGCTCCGCGGACGTAACGTAACGGCTCCACGGATTGGTCCATTTGGGTATGGGCACGTCACTCTACCCAGGAAGAAAACAATGGGAAAAGAGAAATCCCCAACGAGGCGTTCTGGGGCAGCATAGACAGGTATTTTCTGTGTTAGAGTTGTACTCCCCACAGGGGTACTTTGAGGGTTTGTGACTCTGCAGACCGTTTCCATGCAGAAAACCTTCATAACGGTACGTCCACACAGCAGCTTTTCAAAAATCTTGAAAATCTTGGAGCTGGGCGTGTCTGAAAGCTTGGGGATTTTTTGCGAGCAACGCGACCAACAACCAATCACATGAATCTCCCGCCCCCGACATACAAAGCAAAAAAACCCTGGGATTTTATGCGAGCAATATATATATATATAAACTCCCCAAACAGGCGAAAACCTACCAGTTTCACCCACTGTCTCTGCCACCTCCCTCCATGCCTGGTTCCTCCGGTTTGTATCCCGTTAATAGTTCTGGTGGTAAAGAACCGGGTGATTTGCTACCGTAATTTCTCGTTTGGAATATAGAAATGAACTGCGGTCTGGCTCTCCCTGCTTACACGCGGTTTGATTGGCTAGCGCTTCTACTGTCAGATTTGCATAAACGTGATTTGATTGGCTGACGCTTCCAGCTCAGCTTCAAAAGTTGAACATTGTTCAACTTTTGAATCCTGGCAATCCTGGAAATCTTCGCTTCGCTCCCCCACAATGCAGTTCGGCAAAAAGCGAGGCAAAGTGACGTCATCCCCATTCAAAGTCAATGGGCAGAGAAGCGTTGGAAGCGGTGGAAGATTCGTCTAAAGCTGCTGTGTGGACGTACCGTAACACACAAGGGGACGGGTAATAACCGGAAAAGCATGACATGGGACCTTTAAATAAAGCTTAGCGAAAGTTCAATCAGCAAGAATTCTGTTATACCCCTCCCATCTCTCTTTCTATCTCCCCCTTTGCCTGCCTCTAACTTAACCGGATGACTGAGGGCTGTCATTTAAACCAATCAGATTTTGCCTCAATCTCTGCGAGCCAATCATCCTGTTAAACTCTAAAACTGTTCCTTTATCTGCTGCTGTCAGCTGTCATTTTTAAGTGTCAAATCGAAGCAGCCCTTCTCCGCCATAAACACCTCCATCCATCTCGACCGTGGGTCATCTACTGAGCTCATTATTCCAATACACATCGCATCGTGCCACATGTTCAGAATGTATCTGTTTGCATGGTACCCATTTTAAAAACTGTAATCAATACCAATCATATTAATAATATAACAACAGTAAATATTCCACTTTATATGTTAGGGCCCAAGCTGCTCTCCAAGTAGAGGAGCTGATAATGTATAGCACACAAACACATCATCCTCTAAAACCTAAATGTAATATTTATGCTTTGAGATAGTCTTTGTGAAAAACAGATAGGCCGAAAAAGCCTTTATCAACATAAATAATAACACTTTAGTTCTTTCCTCAGTGTAAACCGCTTTAATGTTAGCATTGTGTAAAGGGTTTCATATCGGGCAGTAGCAAAGGATAGTCTATACCAGGCATTAACAGCTGAACACTGTGCATGCATGCTTGTGTGTGTGTCCATGTGTGTGAGTGTGTGTGTGTGTGTGTGTGTGTGTGTGTGTGTGTGTGTGTGTGTGTGTGTGTGTGTGTGTGTGTGTGTGTGTGTGTGTGTGTGTGTGTGTGTGTGTGTGTGTGTGTGTGTGAGGGGGCGGTGATGATTCAGAAGTCAGATTTCTCACAGGAACAGCCACTTCACTAGAAGCAGAAGCACATTGCAGTTGGCCAGTGAGGGAAGAATACTTTTTTGATTTTCTCTTTGGAAGGGATCTAGAGGATTAAATAGAGAAGCATACACACGTTACTATTGGATATTTGATTGTCTGACTGTCACAATGTCCAGAGTTACCAACCTGTCGAAGCTGCGGCAAGAGAGGGTGAAGGAGATCAACCTGCGGGTGAGTTGGCATTATGTTCATCATTAGGTGTAACAACAAAAAAGACTATCACGCGCTGGCATCTAACTGACTTCCGGTCCTGTCAACCACACAATGTATGTTTACGACAGGGAAAACAAAAGTTAAGTGAAGATTTCCACCAAATGATATCATGTATATTTTAGTAGTCATTTCCTGTCTCTGTGTTTGTCACTTCCCTCCTCTTTCTTCATCATGTGTCATTGCCTGTTTTTGCACTCCAACCCATGAAACATTTCCTAATTTGACACGGGGCCTGCTCTATGATTCAGGAGCACGGGCCTCTCAGGCCATGGGCCCGGTTATAGGGGGGTGCCGTTCTCATCCAGATCTGCAGGATAAGCCTCTTTGTATTTGTGAATGTAGGTGGTGGTCTGTTTGTATGTTTGCTTGAACACAGTGTGCTTGCTCACTTGATATTTGACTATAGCAACTGTTGCCATAGAAATGGCAGTGGGTGTGTGTGAGATATTACTGCTTTATTTGAGAATATTATAGGCCTGAATAATCTGTGTAAATAAATATATAAAAAAATATATCTAGGACTAAATGTACTAAGGCACCAGTCTCGCAGGCTCAGTTAGGCGTTCTCATTAGAAAGGTGCACACACGAGAGGTTCAGGTAAAAACGCTTTTTCAAGGGATCAGCCAGATTCACTAATGTCACACAATTTGCAGTTTTTGTGAGCTACCATGGATGCATGAAAGGAACTGGACAAAGCATTGGAGGCAGGGCCCCATTCATTCCTATGAAAGTTGATCAGTGGCGCATGAAGCCAAAATGACCTGACTCTCGAGAACGGAAATTCCCAGATCTTCCAGGAATCTTCCCCATCCTCTGGATCCCAGCGACTACTATGTCAGGGCCGACATCTCGGATCAGTCAAATGAATGGAGGAGGTAAAATAACTCTGGATTCGGCCATAGAGTGGTGCAGGAATGAGTCATAAACTGGGAAATTAGTTGGCATTTCAGCACTTCTGGGTTCCCTTGTTTCAAAGTCAATGTCTTTTTGAGAACTTGTTTGGATGCCTGAAATGAGGTCTAAAACATGCTAATGAGATTTTCACATTTTCTTCTACGACATTAAATAGATCAGTAAATACTCCACTGGGGAATGTCCGAAGCTTCTACATGTCTTAAAAAAGACAGTTGCTAACAACATGAATACAGAAACTAAATGTCATCATGCCAAACATTAGCCGCCTTTAGCTTAGCGGTGGTGATGTAAAGTCATGCGACCGCCAAACTTTATTTATAGCCTAATATTAGCTTTTTAGTTTTACTTCTGGTTATTGCAGTTATGCTTCAATTATTATAAGTATCATAAACATCTGTTTGCCACATGGAAAAATCCCTTTGCTTTTTGTATGAAAAATGACAACTACGACATCTTACATATGTTTTTCTAATATGCCCTTTCAACATTTTGAACAGAACCTAACTAACATGATTTCCTTAAAAAAAAGGGAGAAGAACCAAAGGAATCACATTGGGAGTTATTGATAATGTTGCAGGATAAAGTGATATTGTTGATAGTATACAAAAATACCTACAAATAAAGGAAGAGAGAGGCCTGGTCAGTGGCGGATGGCCCATAGGGGCACCTTTTCTTACATTCTAGATTGTCATTAAAACATCTTTTTTGTTTACCTTTTTTTTAATGAACAAGGCACATATTATATAGTTGATGTCAGATAAATTTATAATCTACGATAAAATATCGAAAAAAATTGTTTTACGATGTCTAAAGTTACTGATAAGATATGTTTCCTGCTTGGGGCGCAGCAATCTTTACCCATAGAGTGGTGCAGTGATGACTTATTTACCCGGAAGTAAGCTGCGCATAAATTCCCTCGACAAAAAAGCAATGAGATTTCTCCATAGGATAAATGCATGTTTTGTTCAGCCGGATAATATCCACATGTCTACCCTACTTTTATAATTTTCTAATCATAAATCTAATCGCCAGAAGCAAAATGCTAACGTTATGCTAAAGGAACTACAGCCGAGTACAGCAGCACGACTTCAACGTCACGCCAATTTAAGATCCATATTAAAAATACGGATTCAAAATTGTACGAGTTGGAGCATTTGTTTGAACAGTCTGCAGGAGGCAGGTACTTGCTTTCAAGCATAACAGAAACAAACTTAGAGGAGTGTTTACGTGTTCGGCGTAATGACGTACAACGTCCTCCACAGCTTCTGTAGTCCTATTCAGCCACTTGGTAACAACCATAGTTTTTCAGACACGTCAACTCTTCAGAAATCACCAGTGGGGTCACAGCTGATGGATTTAATGTCGTAGAACAAAACGTGATCCGTCTCTTTAATTTGTGTCAAACACAGACCTTATTTCCAGCTATTTTTCAAAATCCTATGGAGAAATCCCATTGGCTCTGAGACGAGGGGACAGGAAGTGGTGAAATGCTGACTCACTTCCTGTTTTAGGACTCGTCACTGCACCACTCTATTGACTCTCGTTATAAGTGGTGCATGCACAGTCCGCACCTCTTCAATGCAACAGATAGGAGCAGCTCGGGGCGCACCAAACTGCGCCCAAAGCAGCTGTTGACACAACTAGGGGGCAGCAGGAGCGCCAGAGTGAGTGATTGACGTTTGAATGAGAGAGAGTTAGACGGAGACGGAGTGTGAACAAAACTAGATAGCGAATATGGAGAAGGAAAAGTATGTTTAATCACTTAAAGAAACACCCTTTGAGAGGAGGACACCGGAGGGAAAGCTGAGAGTAAAAGAGCTCGGACCTGATCAGCCTGACATAGGCAGCAGTTAAGGACAGAGGGAGGCAGTATACGTGCTCTTTTTCAAGGAGCTGGTTTAGCAAGAAGGCTAACTACCTGTAGCAACACCAGGGCTATATTTTGCTTCCCTGCCTCCCTATTCAAACGTCAGGATCAGACGAGTCTATAAACCAGACCCAGCATGGATCCAGACAGATGTGAGTGACTTAAAGCACATATCAGTCCACATGGATGATGCTATGCGACTAGCCATGTTTAGGAAAGTAAACACAGCTGTCCAGAGAGGGCTACAGGATAGGGATCAGTAAGCATAATAAGGAGGCTGACAAAAACACTCAAATAATATAATATGTACTTATTGTAAGTCGCTTTGGATAAAAGCGTCAGCTAAATGCAATGTAATGTAAAATAATAGACTGTATCAAGTGCTGTGTGCCTTTGAGCTAGCCCTGAGTTATGTTTTGAGTTTGTGTATAAGTTTGCTTATATTTTGGTAGAGCCCCCCCTGGAGAGAAATGCACCAGCCGCCACTGGGCCTGGTATAGATTGAGCATGCCGGTTTGATTCCCTCATGTTGTACAGACAAACTGCAACGCCTGAATGCAGCTTTCCTTCCTTCTTCTCCCCCAGCACTATTTTTAGTTTTTCATGTTCTGACTAAATTGTGGATTTCTTTTAGAGAACATGTTGGGCATTGTGTGAGGAAGTGCTGCTCTTCTCTACAGCAGTTTCTCCACATTGTTGGCACAGTCACTTCTCTTTTGGCAGCCATGTTTTTCTGTGTTAAACATCATACATGGTAGATAGTTACATAGGGCCAAATAACATTGCGTGTTGACTTTGATGGGTCAGGTCTCAGAAAACAGCTTGAGCTGGTTTGTGGACAAAGTGTCTTAGGGTAAAAAAGATCAGGTGGGGGACTTTTGTCTCTGCTCATCTCTTGATACTGCAGGGCCTTGTGATGGAAAGAGTGGGGGTTGCTTTGTTTTAGATGTATCCAATATTTTATTGATTATCTTTGGATTTTTTATTAGAATGGATATTGGCCGGATTCAGCTCTGCAGGTATTGTCTGTTTTTGTCTAGGATGATTTTACAAAAGTAATTGTGAGCATTTTCAATTAGCTGCTTTTCTTATTTGTAAATGTTTTGTTTTGTTTGCGGGTCCACACTTTGCTTCCATAAATCAGAATGGGTTCTATTATTGATTGTAGTAATTTAAGCAAAATCTGTATGCTTTTCTCTCAGTTCTGCTGGTTCTGAACTTCCTGGGGCTGTAGGACTGGACCTACAGCCCCCCTACAGTGGTGTGAGGGTTCTCTGTCTCTGGTGCTCTGATCCTGGGATGGCTGCCTTGCCGTGGAGGGGATGGAGGGCGGTGTTGACTGGCAGGTTGTGTCCTGCGTACCAGTGTGTATGATATAGTGGTGGCTAAGCTGGCTGACTCTGGCTGGAGGGCATTGTCAGTCTTGGGACACCGACATTTACTGTCTTTTTGAAGGGAACAGCTGGTTCTCATTTACAGATTTCCCATTCAGGTCTAAGTGTAACAATGTCAGCATCACTGGGAGTTATATTGTCTCCAGATGTCTTGTGGTGAAGGGGGTGGGTCGTAATGAAGCTTTTTGTTGTGGCCTTGTCTCAGTGGAGGGCTGTGGTTCAGGCTGGGGTCTGTTGGTCTGAGTCTGGACCTGCTTGTGGGGGTGGTTTGCTCTCTCAGGGGCAGCCCCTCTCTGGTGGTCCCTTCTCTCAGCAAAGCTTCTCTCTCCTGCTTCAGCTTCTGTGTTCTCAGTGCTGCTCCTCTCATCACAACCTTCCATTTTGACTGTCTTTGCTTGTCAGTCTCTTTAGTAACCCTTCCTGTACAGAGCTGAGGCTGGCCTAATTCTCTTCCAACAAGATGGCCATATGATCTACATTTCCAGTAAGAGGTGGACTGTGCATGTCCTTATCTTTGATGACTACCTGTCTCCCACTGCATAATGTCTCTCTTTTTATGATGGTTATGGTGGGCACAGAGGGCTTCCTGACAGGCATCAGTTCTGTCTGTGTGCAGGAGAAAGTTATTCATAACCTCTTGTACGGCATATATTTGCAGTCAGAGCCTCTCTGGGGCTTGCTCTTAGTTTTTTCAGTTTGTATAGGGCTGTCAATGTTAATGTGTTAACGCTTGTGATTAATCTGGAAACCTTAATCACATCGCCAATTTTGACCCAAAGTCGCCCCCGTAATTTAAGCATGAATGTTTAACATGAACCGCATGGCGGGGAAAAAGCAGAGATATCGGCACCAGCTACCTGTGTTCCACAGACTGGACATCCGTAGGAACCATCACTACCTCGCTGCACCTGTTGGCTTTAGGAGTGGTGAAGACAGAGGGAAAGTCTTTGGCTAAACCTTTATCAGTTTCCTGAAGTTGCACAGGAGTGGGAGATAGTGGCCAGGGTCACCACGAACAGATAGCTCTGGCAGTGTGATAGCAGCTAAGATAACACAGTGTGCCCTGTGTGGCACACATCATTCAGAGGGTCATCACTGCTGCTCTCCATGACATGTCATCATTGTTGATTCTTAAACTGAGACAGTCAAAAGTTGGATTTAATTCCAAAGTTCAGAAATCTTCAAACGAAGCATGAAATGTTATAATAAAGGAAACAAACCTCTGATTTCTCTTCCAATTTGTTATGAATTTCTTTATTACAACACCATGTATTGTTTTATCAGCCCCCAAAATACAAGTCAACAATAGTATATTAAACTTGTGATTAATCGCAGATTATTATTGTGATTAACGCAAATACATTTTTTTAATTGATTGAGAGGACAGTTTATAGACTTTCTTTGCCGATGCACTTTTTGAATCTGTTGGGTACTTTATGATAAGGGGACAGAATGTTCTAATGGAATCATGATGGCTCCCTATCTGCTTCCTAGCAGGCTACTTTAAGTTAGCACATTAGCTAACTTATCTTGTATCTTGAGGTCAGATTTCAAGTTCTTGTGGGTATTATGATCCCACCATACCATTCTACAGCGTCCCTTGACTGGGAGGAAGAATTTGCCAATGTCTTTATTCATTTGGTTTGGAGTCTTTTTCATTACATTACAGTATATGTCACTTGTTAGACGCTTTTATCCAAAGCGACTTACATACATTCAATACTGTGAGTAATCCCCACAGGAGCAATTTGGGGTGAAGTGTCTCAGGGACACAACGACATGCTGACTGCAGTGGGGATTGAACCAGTGCTCTCCTGATCCGATGATCAATGCACTAACTCACTGAGCCACAGCCTCCCTTAGTCATATGGCGCATTTCTACTGCAGCGCGGAGCCCGGCCTTGCTTGGCCTCGTTAGGCCTTGTTAGGACCGGCTCGCTTAATGGCGCGTTTCCATTACAGTTTAGGAACTGGGGTAGCATCTACAGCAGGGGTGCCCACACTTTTTTGGCTGGTGAGCTACTTTTGAAATGACCAGCTCACAGAGGTCTACCAACCACAAATAAAATCCCAAATTGCAAGGGTTGCTGAATAACACGTTTTATTTATACATGGGATAACTACAATAGGGCTGCAACAAACGACTCATTTGATAATCGATTAATCTATCGATTAATGAAACGATGAATCGACTATTCAGACTATTACTGTATGCCTTGCACAATTTCTCAAGCCCTCTTATTTAGCCATCAACTTTTAGATTTAGCTTGAGGTTGTTTTAGGCATGTGGAAACTAACAATGAAGACAATAAAGATGAATACTTGATTCAAAAATACATATATTATTAAATTAAAGGTGGGGTAGGTAAGTTTGAGAAACCGGCTCGAGATACACTTGTTGTTATATTCCATGGAATGCTCTTAACATCCCGATAGCAATGAATATCTGAAGTGCTTTGACAAAAAATCAATAAAAAAATGTCATCTGTGGAAGCCGTAATACTGTAAAAAGCACGACCAATTATTTTAGCCGGTTAGGTACAGTAGGTAGGTAGGTAGGTAGGTAGGTAGGTAGATACTTTATTCATCCCAAATTGTGAAATGTGTGGAAACAAGTATAAACACAATAACATTAAATACAAATGAAAGCAATAGACAGGAATGTATGCATATACCGTAGAAAGGACACAATGAATATTATAACATTTAATGCAGCCTTACTATGAAGGCTGACCTAAATATGGTGCTTTTCTACAGATTACTTTATTACTGCACTGGTAAAGTGAAATTAGGCCGATTAATAAAATGTGAAGTGCTTTGTAACTTTGACCCGCTTGACTGAATACACAACAAACAATGAAGAAAGTAGGCTTGTTTGAGACGAGCTGCGGCTCGCCTCGAAAGTAGACGAGAATAGCCGATCGCAGCCGGGGGAGGTCTCAAAAAGCTCGCCTGAAGTCGGACAGCTCGGAGTCGGCTTCTTCTTCTTCTCTCGGTTTTTTGGCGGATTGCAAACAACTTGAAGGTGCATACTGCACATTGCACGTGCAATGTGTTTAATCGTTAATGTCAGATATGTACTAAGTAAATACATTTGTTCACAGTAAATTTCTCTGAGTAAAATTGACTCAAATTGAAGAAAATGTTACTCTAAAAATATAACATTTGGTCCCAACCTATATAGAGTAAAATGTACTCTTTGTTCAGAGTTGTATTTTTAGAGTTCATTTTACTCTATTATGTGCTTAGATTTTACTCGGCTTAATGGTCATTTACTCTATGTAGTGTATATTAAAAACAACTCTACTGCCATTTTACTCATAATAGAAGGTAATTTTACTCCAAATAGAAGTTAATTTCACTCCAAATAGAAGTTAATTTCTGCTTTCAACAGTGCGTCTCTGCGAGAGACTTGTAATGGCGGCAGAAGTGAAACATGGGCGTAGTCATGGTTTAACTCCAATAGAATTGTCTCTGCATTTTTAATCGCACTCTAGAAGCTATGAGTAATAAATACACTCCAAAATGATTAAATATCACTATTTCAGAGCAAAATAGTAATTACTCTGGAAAAAATACTCACCAATATTTCCTGTGTTCCTGCTCAAGATTAGATTCAACTTTATTGTTATTGCACATATTGCAGGTACTGAGACAACGAAATGCAGTTTAGCTTCTAACCAGGTGCAACAAGCAGTAAAGTGAAAAGTAAGGCAAGGCAAGGCAAGGCAAGTTTATTTATATAGCACTTTTCAACACAAGGCAATTCAAAGTGCTTTACAAAAAATGAAAGAGATTAAGAAAATGGCATTTAAAATCAGTCATTAAAAAGAAAAGCTAATAAAATAAACATTAAAAGAAAAAATACATGGATAAAAGTTACAGTGCTGTCAATTAAACATTAAAAGAAAAAAGTACATGGATAAAAGTTACAGTGCAGTCTAAGATATGAATAGTTCAATTAAAAGCAGCGACAAAAAGAAAAGTCTTCAGCCTGGATTTAAAAGTAGTCAGAGTTGTAGCGGACCTGCAGGTTTCTGGGAGTTTGTTCCAGATATTTGGAGCATAATAACTGAACGCTGCTTTACCATGTTAGTTCTGACTCTGGGGACAGAAAGCTGACCAGTCCCTGAAGACCTGAGAGATCTGGATGGTTCATAATTTAGCAGGAGGTCAGAAATGTATTTTGGGCCTAAACCATTCAGTGCTTTATAAACCAGCAGCAGTATTTTGAAATCTATTCTTTGACACACAGGAAGCCAGTGTAAAGACTTCAGAACTGGAGTGATGTGATCCACTTTCTTAGTGTTAGTGAGGACTCGAGCAGCAGCGTTCTGAATTAGCTGCAGCTTCCTAATAGATTTTTTAGTGAGACCTGTGAAGACACCATTGCAGTAGTCGAGTCTACTGAAGATAAAAGCATGGACAAGTTTTTCCAAATCCTGCTGTGACATTAGTCTTTTAATCCTAGATATGTTCTTTAGGTGATAGTAGGCTGATTTAGTAACTGTTTTAATGTGACTGTTGAAACTCAGGTCAGAGTCCATGACTACACCTAGATTTCTGGCTTTATCTGTTGTTTTGAACATTGCACACTGAAGCTCAGCGCTAACTTGTATACGTTCTGCCTTGGCTCCAAAAACCATTACCTCAGTTTTATCTTTGTTTAATTGGAGAAAGTTCTGACACATCCAGTCATTGACTTGTTCAATGCACTTACTCAGTGTTTGAATTGGAGCATAGTCTCCTGGTGAAATTGTTACGTAAATTTGTGTGTCATCTGCATAGCTATGGTAACTTATTTTGTTGTTCTTCATTATCTGAGCCAGTGGTAGCATGTAGATGTTAAAGAGAAGAGGCCCCAAGATGGAGCCTTGAGGAACCCCACATGTCATATTTGTCAACTCAGATGTGTATTTACCTATAGAAACAAAGTTGTTTCTGTCCTTTAAGTAGGATTCAAACCAATTTAGAACTGTTTCCGAAAGTCCCACCCAGTTCTCCAGTCGGTCTAGTAATATGCTGTGGTCAACAGTGTCAAACGCAGCACTGAGATCTAATAATACTAACACTGAAGTTCTGCCACTGTCTGTGTTTAAGTGGATGTCATTAAAGACCTTTACAAGAGCAGTCTCAGTGCTGTGGTTTGGACGAAAGCCTGACTGGAACACATCAAAACAGTTATTTAAATGCAAGAAATTACTCAACTGTTGAAAAACAACTTTTTCAATGATTTTACCTAGAAATGGCAGGTTTGATATGGGCCTGTAATTGTTCATTACTGAAGCATCTAGATTATTCTTTTTTAAGAGCGGTTTAATGACTGCAGTTTTCAGGGCCTGTGGAAAAATACCTGAGTGAAGAGATGTGTTTACTATATGAAGTAGATCTGAGGCCATGCAAGGCAAAACATCTTTGAAAAATCCTGTTGGAATAATATCAAGGCAGCAAGAGGAGGATTTCAGAAGTTGAATAATGTCCTCTAGGTTTTTATCATTAATCTGATGGAATTGTGTCATGATGTCTGAATTGATGTTAAGTGGAGATAGGGACAACACATTTGCTGTTCCTGATGCAGAGGCACTGACTGCTTGTCTGATTTTCTGAATTTTGTCAGTGAAAAAGGAGGCAAAATCATTGCCTCATCAAGTAATGTACACAATAGACAGAATAAAATATAGAATGAATTGAATGATGTATAAACAGTGAGGGGTATGAATTAGTGTTGTCACGATACCAACATTTTGGTTTCGATACCGATACCAAGTCAAGAATTGCGATTCCGATTCTTTTTCGATACTTTTCTTTAAAAAAGGGAAACAGTCTTCAATGTAATTATTGTGCTTTATTTCACACCAGAACCATAACACAAACTTTTAAACAATGAGAAC
Organism: Gymnodraco acuticeps; assembly: GCF_902827175.1. Lineage (NCBI taxonomy): Eukaryota > Metazoa > Chordata > Actinopteri > Perciformes > Bathydraconidae > Gymnodraco > Gymnodraco acuticeps. Next base: position 2,019,952 of record NW_022992059.1, on the reverse strand, counting down.
AATAAACAAAATAAATGACAAGAATTCGTATTAAATAAAATTAAGCATCATCTCAAACAACTTTTTTGTTTTATATAATATAATTTTTTTTACATTATATTAACATGTAATAGTACAGTAATATACATAATTATTGACAAAATGTATATTGCAGATGTTAGCCACATTGGTAAGTTAGCTAAAAAGATAGCCATATTAGACAGTTATCGTTGCCATTAATTGCCTCGTCAAACTACGAAAACGTTCGTTTGTCACAAAATAAATTACACTTGTTTGACTTAGATTTGAGGGCATGGGCTTGATGTTATCTATAGCCGCATTCACACCGCAGGACTTTCCCTGGTACTTTGGTTCTTTAGTTCCGTTAGTACCAATAATGTCGAGTTCACACCGCCGGGACTACTAAGTGCCGGGAACTCTTTTGGCCATTTTCAGTCCCTGCTAGAGAGGTGGTACGAACCTGGTGATAAAAGAGTGCCAATTTCTATTCTATTTCTATTGGCTGGGCGAATTGCAAACCACGCCCCGTTAGACTCAGATTTGTCTTTGTTAGGCAGCCATTTTTTTCCTCGCTACAAAACCACATCCACACCTGAGCGAGTCGTTTTTTTGTACTTTAAAGCAGTTATCACCACACGTACTGCAACACCGGAGCGGTGGAATGATGAGGAAGTGTCGGCGCTTCTGGCAATTTACTCCGAGGACGGGATGCAGCAGCTTCTACAGAAAGCAGTTCCCAACTCCAAATGTTTTGAGCGATGTTCGCAAAAGCTACTTGAGCTGGGAATCGTGCACAGTGCACACGGATGCCGGGTAAAAATAAAGAAACTCAGGCAGGACTATAACAAAATTAAAGACCACAATAATAAGAGTGGTAACGATTTTCTATTGTTATTATATATATATATATATATATATATATATATATATATATATATATTGCCACTGTTTTTTTAATACCGACACCTAACTTGCACTAAGGTGTGTCTGCTGCTATATATATTGCCACTGTTACATTGTTTTGAAACTACTTACACTTTATTTTACATTTCACACTTTTATTTAACTTCAATGTACATGCATACGACACACCTGGAACAGCGTGATGCCGTTATTGTTATGTCTTGACTGTGCAATAAAACAAACAAACTGGCGAAGCTTTATTTATTGTGTCCCACCCCAAATGTGCAGAATAGAAGAATGTGAGAGCAGACAGGTGTCGGTGGTTGAATTTATCTACAATGTTGCAACCTTGTGCAGCAATGGCAGGGGCAGAAACACAAGTCTTACACACATAAACACAAGTCATTTATCATGTCATTTGTTTTAGATAAATAAGGGAAAAACACCAAACAAGGGTTAATGTCCTTTTCCAAAATCAGCCTGAGGGGGTAATATATAATAAATACATAAAGATAAAGTCCATTGTTATAATGGGGTATTTTATTCGTAAATTACCCTTATGAAGTCCATCATGTCTGAGGTCGTAAAGTAAACAAACACCTCATACAGCGGGTGGGCTTTATACCCCCTCCCCCGTGTAGTTCTTCTTCTCTCGTTTTTTTTGTACTCGCCGTGAAGTGGTTTTGCGGCCTGCCAGTAAACCCAGAGAAGAAGAAGACGAAGTGACGTCAGCGTAATCTTGCCTCAGGGAAAGTACTGCGGTGTGAATGCGATTGGCACTAGCCCCATGGCGGATTCAGTGCCGTGGTACTTTAGTGCCGGCACTAAAGTACGGCAAGTCCTGCGGTGTGAAAGCGGCTTATCACATTCGCTAACCTGTCTGTCTTTAAATTATTTAAACAGCTCTGGATTACGGTCGGCGGGGTGCTTAGCCAAGTTTGATGTGTTGGCTCCCTTGGTTTGCAGGGATCTAAAACATTTCTCACAGACAGGCCTCGTGGTGTCCGTAGGCTTGCCCTCACTGTCAGAGATATAGCTCAAATACTTCCAAATTTCGCTTCTGGCGTCTTTTTTGTCAACAAGCCGAGGCGCAGCGGCAGTTGCACTCCCACTTGCAGCCATGCTTCTCGTTGTCTCACATGCTCTGGCAGCTAGCGCGTGGCCGAGTGCACGAGAGAGGGGAGGGACTTAGAACGTGCTTGACAGGGGCGGGACTGCAGGCACGGCTGCAGTGCAGGGAGTGGAAGCAGAGCGCTGACCACACACAGCTCTTATTAAAACGGCGCTTTCTCACCGGAGTACTTTTCCACGTCATTCTGAAAGTACCGATACTAATGAAACGGAGGAATCGTACCGTTTTTAACGGCAGGGTATCGCGGTACCTTTCAAGTATCGGTACACCGTGCAACACTAGTATGAATACACTAGATACACATCAGCCTGTGAGCAGTATGAACTGAGGTTACCTACTGTAACCCAGCTTCTATGAGTATTGGCGCAGCCCTCTAATGGCGCGTTTCCACTGCAGCGCATAGCCCCGTTTAAGCATCCTTAACCGTCCTCAAGCGGCCAGGCCGGTTTTTGGTGGCGTTTCCATATAGCCTAGTACCGGCCAGCGGGTACTTTTTCCCTCTTTTTCCGGCCTCATAAAATCGTGGTTCTCTCAGACCAGGGCCAGGGCTGAACTAGTGACGTCAACACTCTCGACTGCTGATTGGTCAGAGAGAATCGTCACAAGATCGCGCGCGAGTTCATCCCTAGCGTCGCATATATATTTAGAAGCAAGCTTGCAGCATTTTTATAAACAGCATTTTGTAAACGGATGAGCTACAAAAATGGCTATGTCTAATAAGAAAAGCACACCGTGGTCGACCGAGGAGGTGACGACGTTCCTACATCTCATTGGGGATGATCAAATCCAGCGGGAGCTCGACGGAACAACTCGAAATGTGAACAAAAACAAAGCCGATCGCCCCGCCTACACTGCGTTGCTAGCCCAGGTCCTAAACTGTAATGGAAATGCGCCACGGCCTGGGCCGGCCAGCGAGGCAGCCCGAGGCCAGAGCGAGGACGCGTAGGGACGCTTAAACGGGGCTACCCCGTTGCAGTGGAAACGCGCCATAAGGCTATCGCTATTGGGTTTACCCTTCTGCGCCCCCGCGCAGTACTGAAAACACTTGTAGTCCACGCCCACCCGCTAGGTGGGCCCCACCCTCGGGCCTCCTTCCGGTATAAATAGGGAGGTTGTCCGGCGATCTGCTCCCATACAATATAACTTTTCTTCAGCTATTCGTAGAGCCAGTGGGGCCCGGCGCTTAGAGGGCTGCGCCAATACTCATAGAAGCTGGGTTACAGTAGGTAACCTCAGTTCTATTTCGTATATGGCTTCGCCCTCTAAGACTATCGCTATTGGGTTAAGGGCGAAGCATGATGTAGTCTGCGCCCCACTGGGTCCGTCCAGCACTAGAAGCACAGACATACCTGCTTAATAACACCCCCTGCCTGTTGTGCCATGCGTAATGGCACATCCCCGTCCCTGGAGCAAACATACCTGTTTTCCTGACGGGGTGAAGGCTGGGAACAATACATACCGACCGCTGTGAGAAAGTAGAGACGAAGGTCCCACCTTGTCCTGCGATCATAGAGGGGGAACAGCCGCTCTCTCCGTGTCAGCCAGGTAAGAGAGCTCTCAGCTGGATCCCTGACGTCACTCACTCTGACCAGGCACTCCCTACTAAGTGTGTCAGAGGAAGGGGAACGTCCCTCTCCTACGAGGGGAAAAAGGGCCGCTCTCTGTGTGCCGCGAGGCAGGAGAGAGGCGCACAGCTGGATCCCTGACGTCACTCACTCTGACAGGACACCCAGTACAGGGCGTGTCAGAGAGGAAAGGGAGACATCCCTCAAATACAATTGAATAAATGAACAGGGGGAAGACCAAGATGCAGCCGTGCAAATATCTTCCACTGACATTCCTCTGCGCAACACCGAGGAGGAGGAAATTCCTCTGGTTGAGTGTGCTTTGATATTCTCCGGGGGCTCCACCCCAGAGGAGACATATGCCTGTGACACAGCCTCACACAGCCAGTGTGACAGCCGTTGTGTAGACAGAGGTTGCCCAATCGAGCGCTCTCTGTAGTGCACAAACAGGCGCTGAGAACGGCGCAATGCCGCCGTGCGCGTCACATAGCAGACAGCGCGCGCACCGGGCAGAGGAGATGAGATGTTTCTTCTTCCTCCGACCTGTAAGGAGGGGGGAAGAAGCCAGCCAGGGTGATCACTCTTGACCTAAAAGAGTTGTGATGACCTTATAGGTGTGAAGCCGGGTTAGGGCGTAAAACAGCTGAACTGCATCTCCATGGATCCGGAGACATGACGGAGCCACAGGGAGAGCAGACAGATCACCCTTTCCTCTGATAGAGCCAAAAGCAGTACTACTTTGGCTGAATACAGTTAAGGGGAACCTGATCAGGTTCAAATGGGGTTTCTCTTTAGTGCGCGTAACACCAAAGCCAAATCCCACTGAGGCGCCAGTGTGCGTGACACCGGTCTGAGTCTACATACTCCTCGCATAGCACGGCTGCTGCGTTCTGCGAGCCCCTCGGTTAAATTCGCCGGAAATAACACTGTTCCTGGGATAACGGGAGTGTTTCTTGCATCCCATGGAACTGCTGGGGGGAGAGGCTTCTCTGTGATGTGCCGTAATGGTCGTCATGGTGACGTGCCACGCCCTCGCCGCTGCTGCCCGTGAAGCAAAAAAGCTGCGAGGGAGTTTCCACACGCTGCATTCCACTCTGTCTCTCATCATGAGGCGCGTACACGCCCAGAGCATGAGAGGTGTGTGTATGCTGTCCTCACGAGGCGTTATAACAGTGCTCGTGGATTTATTATGACCGTGTGTAAGGCATATCTGGGACAGAGGAATGCCTCGAGCTCTGCAGTTTATAAACCAATAGGTTAAAACAGCAGGCTTCTGCAGTGAATGAAGCACCTCTGGAGACTCCCCCTGTGGGGGAGACCCAGGGGAATCCCCCCCGTGACCAGCTGACGCTAATGCCGAGCAGCTGCGTTATGGAGAGGGCTGTGTGGTTTGTGACACGCCGGAGGAGAGCTGTCAGTTTCTCGCTGCCAGAGAGCGCTCTGCTGCTGGCTGAGTTTTTAATTCCACTCCAGATAACCGTTTGTCTGAGAGGGAAGAGGACAGCTCTTCTTCCAACTTGTTATGAAACCCAGGCTTTGACAGATGCGATATGAGATGTACCGTCTGTAATGCGACTTCCTCCCTGGAGCGAGCCAGCCAATAGCAGGTCGTCCAAAGGAAACCACCCTCTCATCCCTCCTCTGTGTAGCGGCTCCAGCCTTCTCTACACAAAAATGGGAGGAGCCAGGAAATATCCAAACGGCAGACGATTGTCTGGTCTGATATTCCCTGAAATGAGAAACCGCAGGAATTTCCTGTGTTTCGGGATGATGGGTACGTGGAAGTATGCATCCTTCAGGTGGAAGTGAACCAGTCGTCCTGGTGAACACATTCCAGCCCCTGTCTCATTGCCCCAGTCTTTTTCGGGATTAGAAAAATAACGGGAGTGAAAACCCCTGATTTTCCTCCCTTTGAGGAACCCTGGAAATATCCTCTTTCAACAGGAGTTCCAGCAGCTCGGATTTGGAGCGCAAGACATAGCTTCTGGGAGGACAGGAGTGTTTCCTGTATCCCATTGAACTGTGGGGGGCTTTTTCGTCACCACGCTGCGGGGTGTGACACGTCGAAGGAGAGCTGTCAGCGTGTCCACTCCACTCTCTGCCGTGAGAGTCGTGCTCTCATGCGGGCTGAGTTCAATTCCACCCAGGTAAACAATACTCTGGGCTGGAATAGGACAGCTCTTTTCCCAATTTATCATGAAACCCAGCTTTGACAGATACGATATGAGTTGTACCGTCTGTAAAGCTGCTTCCTCCCTGGAGCGAGTCATGCAGCAGCAGGTCGTCCAGGTAAAAATAGTACTCTCATCCCTCCTCTGTGTAGCGGCTGCAACGCTGTCTCTACACACTTTGAAAAAGTACGAGGAGCTAGGGAATAGCCGAACGACAGACGGTTGTACTGGTACGCTATTCCCTGGAATAAAAACCGCAGGAATTTCCTGTGTTGCGGAATGATGGGCACATGGAAGTATGCATCCTTAGGTCTATAGAGGTGAACCAATCTCCCTGGTGAACACACTCTAGCACCTTTTTGACCGTCAGCATGTGAAAAGGTCTTTTCATTATTGCCTTGTTGAAAACTGACAGGTCGAGGATGGGTCTCATTCCCCCTGTCTTTTTCGGGATAAGAAAATAGCGGGAGTAATACCCCTGATTTTCTTCCTCCTGGGGAACCCTGGAAATAGCCTCTTTCAACAGGAGTTCCCATAGCTCTGCTTGGAGCGCAAGACACTGTTCACGGGATGTTAGGCATGTCACCTGTATCCCGTTGAACTGTGGGGGCGGGGGGGAGGCGAACTGCAGGGTGTACCCTGCTGATCAGCCCGAGAAACACTCTGACAGTGGGCGCGCATGCTCGAGATGTGTTGTGGTTGTCATGACGACGAGCCACGCCAGAGCCCTCGCCGCTGCCCGTGAGGCAACCCAAGGTGGGCCTAGAGCGAAAGGGCTGTGCGGAGGCCTCCACACGCTGCGTATCACTCCGCCTCGCATCATGAGACGTGTACACGCTCAGAGGATGGATGGAGGTGTGTGCAGTAATATCCACATGAGGCGTTAACACTGCGCTCCTGGGCTTATTATGACCGTGTATAGGTGGCGTATCTCGGACAGAAGAATGCCGCGAGGTCTGTGGTTTAATAACCGAAGAGTCATAACCACCAGAACCCTGCAGCGAACCATGCTGCCTACTAATCACCAGATTGAAGGCAGCTGGTGTAGTTACTGTGCTCCGCAGCTCATTAATCGATAGATTACAATGCGCAGGCTTTTGTAACGAATCCTGCTGGCTATTAACCGATAGGTCATGGCAGCTGGTTTACCCAGAGTGGGGGATATGTGAAACATAACACTTTCAAACATGTTGGAAAATAAGCTTATTTTTATTTTCCTCACACTCCCTCCCAAACCGTCAAGGCCGCTCTGTCTCCTCGGCGGCTCTCATGGAGCAGACGCCGAACGGGAGTATCTCACTCCCTTTTTACCCCCCTCTGGTGGGGGCCCGTAGGTGCGGGACGGTGCCCTGGAGGTGTGGGCCGGTGCCCCGGCCGCCGCTGACGGACGATTCTGACGCCTCGGCTGCTGTTGCTGCTGGTGTCTGTCCGTCTGCCGCTGTGGCCGGGTTGGCTGCTGCTGCTGCCGCTGGTGTCGCTGCTGCTTCACCGCTGGCTGGAGCCAGCCGACGTCCTCCGCCTGCTCCGATGCCGCCTTCATGGAATCAACCATGGCCAGGAACTGGGGCCCGAACAGCCCGTCCGAGCTGATCGGAGCGTCCAGTAAGACCTTCCTGGCTGGCTCTGTGACCACTGCCTGCTGTAACCAGAGGTGACGCTGGATCTGTGTCATCCAGGCTGTAATCCTCGCCTGGGACACCGCCACGGCTGCGCACAGCGAGAGCGCCGTGCTGGCCGCCTTAGCGATCTCCTCCGCCTCCTCTGGAGCCACGGTGGTGTGTTCTGGATGGGTTCCTGCCCACCCCAGACGTCTTCCTCACCCGCAGCAGCTAGAGCGTCCGCCCTTCGCTTCCTGTCGGATGAAGGAAGACACACACAGTGAGGACATGCAACCTGCTGGCTGAGAGCCGCGTCCGCGTGCTCTGGCCCCAGACAGGCTGCGCATATCGGATGCAAATCGTAGCTCATAATGTAGCCCGTATTGCTACGAAGGGCACATACGGACACACTCTTTATTGCTCATGATGTTGCTTTCTCGTGCTTCAGTAAACTGCTGGTTGCTGAAGAAAAGAGGGAGCAGATCACCGGGCAACCTCCCTATTTATACCGGAAGGAGGCCCGAGGGTGGGGCCCACCTAGCGGGTGGGCGTGGACTACAAGTGTTTTCAGTACTGCGCGGGGGCGTAGAAGGGTAAACCCAATAGCGATAGCCTTAGAGGGCGAAGCCATATACGAAATAGAACAGTGTGTATGAATATGCTAAGATATATAAAGTATGAAAACGGTAAGCAGTGCAAGTATAGTATAAAATATATGGATATTAATTTCATGATGATAAATATTGTGGAACAATGATGAAAAATGGGAATGGATGTGGCGACGTAAAACTGACACAAAACAACAACAAACTTTTGCCCAGCCAATAGGAGAGTTTCATCACCAGCACGTGGTAAAAACCACCAATGAGCGCTCAGCTCGAGATACCAGCGAGTCGTTTCCCATCAAGCATTTCTCTTCCGCAGCCCGTGGAGAGCAACTGCGCCGCCTCGCCGCGCCTCGCTCTCAAGGCTGCGGGCGTCTTTGTCCCGCGAGATTTCAACGTCTCATGTAGGCGAGCCTCCAGAGCAAGTCGGACAAAATGACTAACCATCATGTAACGCACTAGCAAGACGTTGATCGCAACTGCGCAGGTCTCGCTTGTCTCAAACAAGCCTAGAGTTTTATCTGAGCTGCTTCGCTGCCAGCTGCTCCCCCGGGACCCGAAAGTGGCGTATAGCCTGGACTTCAACATCAACGAAAGTGCTCAATATATGCTGTATTGAACCAATAAACTAACACAAACTAACTGTATCACTATAACATGATGTTGATGATGATGGTGATAAAGAATGCATCCAACGTTCCGCTGTTCATTATAATACAAAAACAGAGCATTAAACAAACCATCATGCTCTTACTTTGAAATCATGCGGAAATGTCGCCATCAGCAGGCAATCACGTGGTTTCCGAAACTAACCGAGTGACACGAGTAGATTTTAGCCGAGACCAGCGGAAAATATGTCTCAAAATTCCGTGTGTGTAAAAAGACGATCCGCAAGCAGAGATTTGAGATCCGCAAGTGCATTTTTGGTCGACAAATACAAAATGGATTCACAAATGCCTGATCGAAAGTTGTAAATGTTAAAGAGATAATCACAGATCTTTTTTTTTATTTGTGAAAATATTTAGCGTATTTGCAGATCCGTTTTAGACTTGCACATTTATTTGTGAGTTTGCAAATCTTTTAAATGCATTTGTGGATGTTGTTTTACATTTACAAATCACATATTTACACACAAATAATTTGTATGTTCACACAAATAATTATGAGACATATCTATGCCCATAATAGACGCATTTGTTTGTCTTTTTGCATGATAGAAACGAGTTGGCAACACTAACCCCCTGATCCCACCGGAAGCGTCTGCGCCGCGCTGCGACCTCCTCCTGCGTCATAACCCACCAGGCGCGTTTCAAAACGTTGCGGAAGCGGAGCGTCGTGTGTGCAGCCTCGCAGTTGTTGGATGAACGTTCCACTTCCTGCCTGCGCCGCGCTGCGCCGCGTCAAAAATAGGATTCATCCTATATTTTAGAAATTCCCTGCGGCGAGGAGCTTCTGGGACGCTTCGAGCCACTAGAGTGGCCGCGATCGCTAAAAACGCCGCAGCCGCAGCGCAGACGCAGCGCAGACGCTCCTGGTGGGATTAGGGGGTAAGACTGCGAGATAATGTTTGTGTAGCAATAATACATGACCTTTCTCTTTCTCAACTCGCTACTCGGAGGGAAGTCGCTGTCATATGCCTTGTGAACACTCCGATAATGCCTCTCCACGTTACCTTTATTTGGCAGAGCGACGCTTGCTTTACAAATAAGCCAAATAACCTTTGAATGTGACATCACAAACAAATATTCTTCCTCCCATTCTGGGTGGAAGTGGTTTGTCTTTAGCTTCTTGCTCGGTCCCGCACTCATTTTGTTGTTTGTCTCTTTAACTTCATTTGAGTTTTCCCGGCACTTGACTGATTTTGTATCGCTTTGCATTCTGGGTTAACAGACTGGAACGCGATAGGTCGCTTTTTCTGTCAATCAAGTAAACTCCTGAATTAAGTGTCAGGGAGGCCAAGGGAGGAGGGATCAAAACCTGTGTTGTCTATTTTAACGGAGCTGGATTTTTTTTTTTATGACTGACTCGCGATCTACCAGCATAGCCCCCGCTGTCACACAATTGTACGTACTAGCTGCTTACTAGATAGTTACTTTACTTGTAACAGAGCATTTCCACACAGTGGTAAAGCTTATTTTACTTACTGACTATGGATGATCTAAAGTTTAAAAAAAAGTCACAATTCCAGCCTATTTCTTACCTAGAACGCTGCGGTGTCAAGCTGGCACTAGACTTTGGTGTCTGTGCTCGTGTTGGGGTTTGTTCCGTGTGTGGTCGAGTTGGAGTTGATGTGGAGGACGTTGTTCGGGACTGTTCCTCCTCGCTAGTCCCAATGTAATCTGCATAAGCGTCTTTGAGTTGTGAAAAGCGCTATATAAATAAAATGCATTATTATTATTATCTAGAACAGAAACATGATGTGTTAATCCCAAACTACTGCAGCACATTACTATAAATAGCAACAACAACTATAGAAAATAAAAACTTTTGTATCTACTACAAGGAAGAGAAGACAATCATGTATATTGCAATTATAATCTTGCTTGGACCACACAAACATAAATATTTTTCTCTTAAAATTGATGCATACTTTGCAATACTTAATCACCCCATAACAATCTCGTTACAGACCGCACAGATGGATGTCTATGAGAAAAAACACAAGGGCTTCAAGAGGCATATTTGAGAGAAGCCCCACTGCAGTGTCATGTTGTATAGAAGCTCTGTTATATCTCTGGTGACAACAGAACCTTACTCACTGGGAACATTAATTAGCTCAAGCTTGCACAGTCAACAAACAATGTTTGCGCAGCTGTGTGAGGACAAGGTTCACCTGGTGGGTTTCATTTCACTTCAACATCAGATAAATCAGTTCATAACCCTTCATGATCATAAACTACCAGTTATACCTTCTGAGGATATTCAGCCTGTACTACAGGATGAAAAGTGCATGCTGGGTAACTTCCCCTCTGAACACTTCACCTTTTCCTGTCATCCTCTTATAGGACACACAATGTGTTCAGGTGTTCATTTCTTCCTGCAGTGTCTGTACTTTGGCTTTGTCACTAATATATCGGTCAGGAAAGCTAAACTTCAATTACCCAGGGTGCATTGATGCCCTTTTTTTAATGTTTATTTTATTATCTTTTCTTTTTAATGATTGATTTTAAATGCCATTTTCTTAATGTCTTTCGTTTTTTGTAAAGCACTTTGAATTGCCTTGTGTTGAAAGGTGCTATATAAATAAACTTGCCTTGCCTTGCCTTGCCTTAGGAATCAATCTGGGTGACTCCATCCTCACAGAGACGTAAAACTGTTCTGGGGTTTGAGACAAGCAGCACATGGAGGTTCTAAAGAGTACTGAAGACTACTGCAGAAACCATGTCCGGATTTAATAAAGCTATGGATAAGCCTGTAGTGATGGGAATTACGGCTCTTTGAAGGGAGCCGGATCTTATGGCTCCCTTCCTTTCCGAGAGCCGTTCAAAAGAGCCGTTTTTTTTAAAGGGGGCGGGGTTAATAGGCTTATCTGCGAAATAATCACCAGGATAATGATTGACTGTATTGGCAAAAATCTACTTTTACTCACAGAAACATGTATAACTTGCTTCATCTCTCAGCCAGCCAAACTACTACTGAAGCAGCATGCGTTATGCCATCATCTATGGCTAATGTGCATTCAGGAAAGCAAGTTCCTTTAAAGGCAAGTGGATTTATGGCAACCAACGATAAAAAGAACAGCTCTCACCAAGCAGAACTCGGTTCCCTTCATTCGTACCAAAGAGCCCTTCAAAAGAATCGGATCGTTCGCGAACGTCACATCACATGATCACTATAAGCCTGGCTTTAGTTTATTTGGCTAATTGTGATCACTTATGCAGTGTAGATTACAATATAATGAAAGACTGTCTTGAACTGGTAGATCTGTCGTCTCGATAGAGGGGCACAGGAATGAGTCCTTTATACCCGGGAAATATTTAGTGTTTACGCCTTCCTGTTCCCTTGTCTCACACATTTGTTCTGGTTAGAAGCCTGAAATAAGGTCTGTGGTTAAAACAAGCTGAAGAAATGTTCACGTTTTGTTCTACAGCATGAAATATGTCAGTAAATCTCCCGCTAGTGAATGTCTGCAGCTTCTATATGAGGATAAAAATGGCGGTTGCTAACAAGTGTCTAAATCATCATCACGCCGTCACAAGTCCGCCTTTAGTGTAGCGGTGGTGATAGGCAGCCATAAGAGGTTCTTATTCCTGCTGAACGCATTTGTGCTTCAGAAATCATAAAGTGGTGTCAATATGTGGAGATGATCCTGATATCATCAGGTCACCCTTGAAAAAGAGATCAATGATCTCAATGGGATTCACCTGCATAAATAAAGGTTTGAAATGAAATGAAATATCATAAACATGTATTCTGAAATCCAATAGAGAAATCCCATTGGCTTTTTGGACCGTTCTTTTCTGAGAAGAAAAAAAAGTAAATAGCAAATAGACAATATAATAAACCTAGGAAAATGACTATGTGTAACCCCTTGCTTTATAAGAGGGAGCCACTGGGGAGGATACCCAAAATAAAGCTAAAATAAACATTCTTAGTAAATCTCAGTAAACTAAGTAAGCAGATTAATGAACCGAGACAAAGTATTAAAGCAAATATAACTTGTTTGTATTACATTACTTATTAGACACTTTTATCCAAAGCGACTTACATACTCAATACTGTGGGCAATCCCCACAGGAGCAATTTGGGGTGAAGTGTCTCAGGGACACAACGACATGCTGACTGCACTGGGGTTTGAACCTGTGCTCCCCTGATCACAATACCAAGGCTCTATCCACTGCACCACACACCTAGATTGAATACGTGGACCAGTATGCATGCACTGCCAAAGAGAAAAAGCTTCTTCAAATCATGCCAACATGGCATACTATGACCTTGCTGTAGAGGAGTTCTGTCTCTTCCGTCCCTAATGAAACTAAATTAAACCAATACGGTCAGCCAACGATTACAAAGAGCAGAATTACAACTTGCCTTCAGTGAGAGTGAGGATGATTCAAAGGTGTCTGCTGTGTCCACAACAGCCTGCTCCTAACTCAGTCGTATGAGTCTTTAAAGGGGCCCTATTCAGCTGATGTTCGGGTTCATATTAGCATTTAGTGTCTCTACTGGGACGTGGCTCCATGCTTTAATGTTCAAAAAGCTGATTGGTTAGCTGGCCGGCCCTGTTGTGATTGGTCAACCGCTAAGAGATGTCCCGCCCTTATAATATCATGTACAATGTGTCGCCAATGGAGGCGTTTTAGGCAGGGGGGGAGAAAACTCCCTCTGGAGGGAACACAGGAATTTCAGCCTTTGCAGACCATTTACATGCACTAAAATCTACACACTAAAACACAGTATAGGAGAGGGAACACCCCAAAAAGCAGAATAGGGCCTCTTTGAACACATGCAATGCCTTCGAGGCTAACAGAGGTCAGCGCGTAGATGCTGAGTATACATTCTGCTTTATACAGGAAGTCATTTTTTCACATTTCGTGTTTCTTTCTTTCAGAATAAAGAGAGAGAACGCATGAGGGAGCGAGAGAAAGCAGCGAGGGAGAGGGAGGCTCGCTACAGCAACGGTCACCTGTTCACCTCTCTGACCGTGTCAGGGAATACGCTGTGCTCAGCATGCAACAAGAGCATCACTGCCAAGGAGGCGCTCAGCTGCCCCAGTAAGTCACAGTTACAGTTCAGTTACAGTTCACTTCAAGACACTGAGAGGTGGGTAGAGGGGCAGAAGAACAGGGGAAGTATTCAAGAAAAAGTCCTGCCCGTGAGAAATGTGCATAAAACATATTGTTAGAATCACTGTCAAGGATTCGCGGGAAAAGGTAGGACCCAAATGCAGACTACAAAAAGGTAAAGGTTATAAACAAAAGCGAGCTTTATTTAAAAGCTGAAAAACAAAAAAACATGGCATGAATAAAAAACATTGATAGTACAAGGTAGCAAGAATACACAAAACTGACCGTGACCAACATGGAGGGAGACAGGAGAGACAATCAAAGAACCGACATGGAAGACAGGGGAAGACTGAATACACAGAAGCGTAATCACAGGACAAGACACAGCTGGGCAGGGGAGGGAGAAACACAAGGGCAACAGGTGAACACAATGAGACAATCAGACACACCAGGGACACTAACGACAGGGAGGAGGACCAGACAAAACACAAGGAGGAAGATAAAACACTGAATGAACAGACTTACAAAACCCATAACCAGACAGACAACACTAAAACCGTGACATAAACCTGGGAGTGTGACACATATCCCCGAGAACACACACACACACACACACACACACACACACACACACACACACACACACACACACACACACACACACACACACACACACACACACACACACACACACACACACACACACACACACACACACACACACACACACTGAGTCAAGGCTGTTCACACTTCATTGGTTGTGCATAAAGCATAACATTTCACTTTCAAAATCTGTTTGCACACACTACTTTAAATCAGATGTATATCTCTGCAGTTGGCATTAGACTGTTGAGATTTTTAACAAATGATTTGGGGGCTGTATGAACATCTTTAGGTTTACAAAAATGTATAAAGAAAGAATCATTCAAATGATGAAGATGACAGGTAACCTGTTTCACCGATGCAAGGTTGTTATGTTGACTTGTGATTCTGGTTTGAAGTTCCTGTAAGTATTGGTTGTAATCAGCTGTGATTGACAGACCATACATTTTGAGTAAGGGAAGTCAAATAAGACTTTCTTCTCCCTGCTCCTTTCCATCATCGGCTAAAAACTGCTTTAAGTGTAGATGTTTTGTTTAATAATAATTCAGTGGAATAAACGTAACTAAAAACTAAAAGGTTTTCTACTAGCTTCTTCAACAAGATGTAACAAATAGTGTTTTGTTCTTTATGTTACCTCTGTTCTTCCTTAGCATGCAACGTCACTATCCACAATCGCTGTCGAGACGCTTTGCCAAACTGCGCCAAAATGAAACAGAGGGTAAGACAAAGGCTACACCACTGATCCTCAGCTCTCATAATTGACAGATCTTATCTACGTTTTAAAGGTTTATTATTTACGCTCATATTTAGCGAGTCATTTGAAGACCATGATCAAATATTTGTTCATCAATCAAAAATGCTAGTTCTAGATTGTGACACATGTCCACTGTTACTCTTGGGACCAAGAGTAAATATACAACACAAACACATTTGACAGAATGTAAAGGAAAGACTATAAAGCTGTTTCACCAATATTAGACAGAAACAGAGAATACATCTTAAAAAGCGATGTGGACATGGAGCAAACTTATTTCATAAACTATATTTCCAAATCAACCATAGATGAGATGTTTTAACAAGATACTACTGAGGTTACAATTGAATATATGGATATTTACTTCAGTGAACAATTGAATCATTGCATATCTTAAACTGTAACCATTTTGAAAATTGAGTATGCTATTTTACATGTTCATACTGATCAATTTCTTTGTCTAACACAGCAACAGAAGACGGCCCTAATGCGGAACAGCTCAGCCTTGCAGACTGTCACGCTGCGCACAAAAAGTGAGAGCTCTTCACACACTCAGATGTATTCAGTCTCCTTCCACCACCTCATGTAGTTCTATTTGTATCTGTTCCTCCTTTCCTGCATTTGATTCTCTTCTTCCTCAAAACGTTGTTCATTTTCTACCTATTAAACGTCTCTCAACATATCCAACAATCATTTATTGGCATTCTGCAACACTAGTCCATTCATGATTACATTAATGATGTTCAAGTTTTCAAATATTCTTCAGGAGGAATGTAAATGTCAGCAACAACCAACAATGGTAAATGATCTTGGCAGAAAAAACATCCGTCATCTTTATCATTAGAAATTCAACATCAGGGAAACTGCACCAAGCATCCTTGATGTTATCCCTACTCCTCTCCTCCACCCACTCAATCCCTCCTACTCCTGTTTGCTCTTCTTCCTCCTAAACACAAAGGTCTGGCTGTCACTATGCTCCTCTTCCTCCTCCTCCATGTCTTTCCCTCGTCACTCTCCCTCATGGTGCTCTCCCTCCTCTACCTGCAACATTTCCTCCGTAGCTCCAGGAATGCGCGAGCGTCCCACCTCAGCCATCTACCCCTCAGAGAGCTTCAGGCAGACCCTGCTGGGGTCCCGACGGGGTCGCTCCGGCCTGTCCCTGTCCAAGAGTGTGTCCACCAACAATATCGCAGGGTGAGCCTCGCTTTAATTGGCCAATGCTATAGTAACATGTCAAATGCAAGCAACCCTAAGGCACATCTCTCTGGCCTTCATTTCATTTCAAACCTTTATTTATACAGATAAATCCCATTGAGATCATTGATTTCTTTTTCAAGGGAGACCTGCTCAAGTAGTTCCACATGAAACATATGTGTACCCACGTACCCATGGGTTTGGGTCTAACCTCTACCCCAAGGGGGTCAAACTCAATTTAATCGCAGGCCACATCAGCATTAGGGCTGCACTCAAAGGGCCGGTTGTAACTTTAAGACTATATACAAATACATATATAAATATATATGTATATTAAATAATGTATTATATTACATTATTGCCTCTGCATTGGATTATTATCAGATAGGGTAATAACTTCATAATTAACTACGTCTGAAAGCAGAAGTCTGGGGCAAATAATTGCAAGTCTTTTCAGTGAGAATGTCACAAAATGATTTTAAAAGAAAATACAAATTCTGGAAAAAAAGTCTGTTTCAAGGTGATCGGCAAATGAACCATGGGGTCACTAAATAAGAGGTAGTCGGCATTTCATTTGTTATATTACTACGTCAGCCCCCAGGACTGTAGCACTTTTTTTTAAACAATTGAATGTTCTACTAGACAGGTGACAGACTTTTAAAATGCTAAAAGCTGTCTTTCCTCAAATGTGTGGTCATTGTTCATCTAATTCATACTGTACTATTTATACATGTGGGTTATTGTCTAATGAGAGGTGTAGGCAAACATTTGACTTCAAGGATTTCCCTTTTTTGTAAGAAAAACGGCTACATAGCCCATAAAAATGCTTATGAAAGGTAATAAACACATAGAATGTAACCAATATCAATAACCCTGTTATCGCATCCAAATAAATAAAGGTTAAAATGATGCATTTAATAATGTCACTGACAACACTGATGTGTTCATGTGTTCCAGGGTGAGCAACAGGAAGTTAGCATGCATAACACCAAAGCAGCTAAATGGAACTCAGCCATTATTCATTTGATCTTTTACTGTTGCACTTTCTCTAATGCGCAAATGTTTTCTTTAATAGCTTTTGCCATAAACTGTAAATGTTCTGCTTCTTGACTTTCTGAACTTTCTTATATTAAGAGGCTTCTTTCTTCCTGTCACATAGGCTGTCTGGGTTCAAACACTGATCATAAATAATGGCTTTCCTCACTAAAGTCTCAGTAAGTGTGTGTGTCTTGCAGGACCCTGAGTGAGGACTCCACCCTGGGGCTGCGCAGGATCCTGTCCCAGTCCACAGACTCCCTCAGCTTCAGGAACAGAGCTATGTCAATAGAGTCCCTGAACGATGACGGTACGAGAAACTACACATCTTCACACCAAAATGATAAAAGTAATGTCAGTGCCATAGGTCAAGTGAGTAAGCTGGTTTTTAGAAAGCAGGCAAGAAAGCCTTCCGGAGAGTCATAAGTGCAACAGGGAATGGAAACTGCAGTTTGTTCTGGGGCGTATCAGCCGTTTTTGAGCAGAAACAGAGGAGTGTTATTGTACTATAGTGTTGTAGTTTGTGTTGTGCCTACACCTGTTGGCAATTTAAAAATATATACATAATACATTTTTGAGGCCCATGTTGAGTTAACAAACGGGTGGATACAGGACCTCGCAGTGCACGAGCATGCTCCCCCCTGTTGATGCTTGCAACACAGAAGCCAGGGGGGCCTCATCACACAATTTTGTGTGGGGCCAGAAGTTGACCAGGGGCAGCCCTGCCGCATGTTGTACACTGTAGTTTCAGAGTGTTGGAACAGGTGGTGTTGTCTCATATCAGACATGGCTGCTGTGCCCTCACAGGAAGAGACTATCGCCTATGTTATCCAGTTAGCTACTGTAGCTAGCAATGTTGTCGTAGGGGTAGCAAATCAAAACAGACTGCTCAATCACCAAGACAACATGTATAACTTTTATTTGCATAAGATGGGGATTGTTGAGTGTGAGAAGTGTCCAATGTTCCACGCATGTTTTTTTAATGTTATGAGTCCACAATGCTAGAACTCTTAGTGCACAACATCCGGCATACTTTGCGCTAAGTAAGCACTTATGCACTCAAAATAGCAAATGTAAGGACCTAAGTACGCAAATTGAGACACAGCACAGAGGACTAAGACAGGACACATTTACATGAGCAAGCTATGGAAAGTGACCAAGCTTAAAGTCAATCTATTAAATGAATCAAACATACACTGGCCAACCACTCACAGAGTGGGGAGACCAAAGAAGCATTTTTGACGTATTTCTAAAAACATTTGATATATTTGAGTTATATAAGATACATTTCATATATGTTTATGATATGTAGAGCACTTTAATACAAACTCTTTTTAATGCAGTGTAGTAAATAGGTCTACAGTAAAGTTGAGATGTCATGTTTTGTGCTGTTATTTCTGTTTATTGATATGATGATTGCTGATGATGTACTCTATATTGTACATGATGAATGTCTGAAATTACTAAAACATATATAACTATATTCACCTTAACACAAGTTTGACTGCACAGGGTAATCTGCTGACATTCGAAACAGATTGTCGAAACAAGTGAAGGATCAAGTTGTCTTTTCACTCCTGAGTCACTTATCACTGTGCAGCTCTAACAGCATTTGTGGGTGTTCTCTTAATTAGGAGACAACTACTATAGTTCAGTATTAGAAGAGCTGGAGCTTGAGGGACAGGACTTCAAGGCTGACTCCTGGAGCATGGCCGTGGACAGCAGCTACCTGCAAACACACCGCAAGAACATCATCAAGAGGCAGGATGTCATCTATGGTGACGTATATTCATCTTTATCTTTCATCCCAATAGTACAGACATTTAATGTATCGTTGAACACAGATCCTTTAGACTCAATCATATGTATGTGTGTGCTCTTCTCAGAGCTGATTCAGACAGAGCTGCACCACATGAGAACGCTGCACATCATGGAAAGGGTTTTCCGGCAGGGCATGCTGGATGAGCTCCAGATGGACCTGTGCACCGTTCATGCCATGTTCCCCTGCCTGGACCAGCTGATCAGGATACACTCCCACTTCCTGGCTCAGCTTCTCCTGCGGCACAACTGCAGCCTGCAGCCTGGATCATACCGCAACTACACCATCCACCAGCTGGGAGACATTCTTCTAGAGCAGGTGACAGAAACACTGCACACGTCACGCATGGTTAAGACAGAAAATACTTCTGTGTAATTCTATGGCTTAGCAACTTTGACAGGGTGTGCCGGTATCAGGGACACAGGGTTTTGAATGACCCTGAATAGATGCAAATAAATCAATAATTTGACACAAGATATTGATTTATTATCATCGTATTACCTGCATTATGAAAAAAAGTGCGTCTTATACGGCGAAGATTATTTCAGTTTAGCCATCATGAATCCGAAAATGTCTTCTTTCCATAAATATACAAATATTCAACAAGTAGTGGTGTTTTGGTCACAGCTGACGTTACATTTACCAGACCAGTCCCTTGATCAAGCGTCCTTAACAGTCTGCTATCAAAAAGGAGCAAACTGTTGGATATCCAAATTGACCAATCAGTATCTAGTATTCAATTAAGCTCTTGTATAAGTTATTTATAAGCCTAACTTGAGTTGGTATTGTTATTTTAGTTGAACTGCAGTTTTTTACAATGAAATGTTAAAATAGATTATATATTTTTAATAAAATATTTATATTACCTTTTAGATTTGTATCTAATGGTAGATAAGAGATAGCAGGTCAGAACAGTGTCTTCCATTAACCTTTAAGACACAGACAAAGCACCACTCTGTTCTTCTGCAGTTCTCAGGTCAGTGTGCAGACGACATGAGGAAGACCTACGCTGAGTTCTGCAGCCGCCACATGAAGGCTGCCAAACTGTACAAGGAACTGCTGGCCAGAGACAAGAAGTTCCAGTGCTTCATACGGGTGAGACACATTAGAGACACAGCATCAACTGTACCCCATGTGTTGGTAACACAGAGTCGGGGGTCTAAGTAAACCTCCCAAGGCCCTGGTTTGTAAAGACACAATTGCTGATGAAGCCCATCATTTCCAGATTAAAGGAAACAATAAGTATACACCACCTAGAATATTATATGTCTTCTATCAGTGGATTGGCTGAATTGCTGTCCTCAACTCAAATCTGCTTCTAATGCCCCACCAACAATGGACTTTAAAATATTTTTAACCTATCGTGTGTTCTGACTGGACCTTATTCTGCTGACCTATCAATTAATCTAATATTATGGTACATAGATTCCTGCAGTCAAATGTGTAAATGCCTTTATTCCTGAGCAGCAATGCCATTTAGTTACAATGGGCGCATGCACTCGCTCTACCATTGGGCTGGGGATTGAGCCAGAAGGTGGTTATAGATGTATTGGGATGGATGCAGACCAGGCAGGGCTCGACATTAAGGACTGCCCGCCCGATGGCCCGGGGCCATCTAGTATTTAGCTCGGACAATGAAGCCTCACCTGCTGGTTGCCCGATCGGGCAATCTATTATGCCAGTATCATGCAGCTCGCGGATCCAGTAATGAGTGACCCGACAGTACAACTAAACATATCTATAACTAGTTACGGTAGTTTGAGAGGTAATTAAAATAGCTACGTGTGATATTCTAACCTGAAGTGTGTGTTTTGTCCGCTCACCGCTGCATGCGTGTCGACTAGTCAGCAGCAGCTGATCTCTCTCGTCAGATTAGACTTCACTCGCGTTTATGTCCATATCGATCAGATCCAGCTAGTTCTAGCTAATGATAGGACTACCTGCTTATTAAAAGACACCTAAACAATAAGTGTCGCTATGCAACTGGGTGAGGCCACAAAGTATAGCGCAGCATTATGCATTTGTTTACATGCCCACCGGAACCCGAGGCATTACCAACAGATCAACGCACAATCAACCCATACAGGACATCTCTTTCTCCACATTCTTTCACATACACATACGGGTTTTGGGCTGAGGGCGACACCGTACTTCCGGTATCCGCCATTTCACACGAGGTGCAAGCAGAATATCATAGTCTATTGCCTTAATCAATATCTAGTCAACTCTAAAATACCACATATATGCATTGGCATGATAATATTATTGTGACAAGTGGGGTATTCACCTGGTGTTTCCAGAAGATAGACGTAGATGCTGCCAAAATCGACCGAAGGCCACTTTCGAGAGTCGTTTTTCCATACATCTGCAGGCAGTCTGTAAGGGCAATCCGACAACCCACACAGCTCTAGTTTACGCTGGTAACGACCTAGAGCACACCCCTCAAGTCCAGAGATGTAATCCAAAGACATGCAGCGATTTCTTCTGTCGTTAATTCAGAAAAAAAACCTAGTGCGCTCTGCCTGGCTACGTTAGCTAGCTGTAATTATTAGCACCTCCAGGATATTAGCACCTCCAGGAAAATGGCGTATTTATATATATATATGGCGCGCGTTGCATTGTGGGTAGCTCGTGACGTCACTGTGTGTGAAATAATTAAGTGTTAGACATTAGAATTGACTATTCTGGTCTGTCACATACTCTTCTTGTCTGTCACATAAGTGGCGCAACTGAAGCGGTATTGCGCTAAAGGGAAATTATTTTGACCGAAGAGATTTAGATTTGCCGGCTAACGGGAACTCTGACGTCGCCATTTTGTGTGCTTCGCGGATGCGCTCGGCTCCTCTCGACTGCTGCTCGGGTCTGCTCGGTCAGCTTCCGGATGAGGAGGCATTCGTTGGACCAATTTACAGTAGATAACATTACAAACATTTTTAACAGGGGCCATAATAGTGTAAATAATGTTTGTTTTGGCAGTTATAACTGAATGTAATGTTTTCTACTTTTTTACATCTGGGAAGGCATTTGCCTTCATCAGATGGAAAGTGTCTTGACCAGAGTTGGGTGTAATAATATTACTTTTGTCGGTAACGGAGTAGTGTAACGCGTTACTTTTATAATTTAGTAATCACACTACAGTTACTAGCATTGCCCCGACACGCGTTACTTTTATAAAATAATCACACTCACTGACAGACTAGAGGGGTTTCCGCCGCAGGTTTATATACATGTAGGCCTATGTAATCTGCGCGACTTGCGAGACCACATCTCCGCGTGCAGTGCTGCATAAACATGGCTGAGTCTTTTCATCTGTAAACTCCCTCAACGGGGCCGCTCGCTCTCTTTTGTTGATCGCCCTCTCACGGGTGAACAGTTCAATTTCCCGCTTCTTTAGTTTGACCATCTCTGTTACTAAGTTATGGAATACTAAATACATAAGTAATTAGATACCTTACCGTTACTGCCCTCATAAAGAATGATAAGAATAATGCGTCTTGAACTGGTTTCATTAATTAGTGTCTTGACGTTTCACAGACTGTTAGCTTGTTGTGGTAGGCTGGTAGCCTATTTTAGAGCATATCAAAAGAAAGACTTGTGTTATGTCTTCCTTAATGCAATAGTAATTGGGGGTGCAAGTGGAGTCTCGCAGAGGCAAAACTGTGGCGCGCACACTGTAGGTGCGCCGCAGTCTGCGTGATCTGCCTGTAGGGAGGGGCGGGCCGGCCCTGCGAGTAAAGTAACGAGTAAAGTAACGAGTAAAGTAACGAGTAAAGTAACGAGTTACTTTATGTAGAGAGTAACGAAGTAGTGTAATATATTACTTTTTTAAAAAGTAATATGTAATATGTAATATATTACTTTTTTTTAGTAACGACCCCATCTCTGGTCTTGACCAACAACTTAAGTATTTCTTAAAGCTATGCAGGGCATGAAGCGAGCAAACACAAACAAGAACAAACAAAGAAGTGAAATGAAGAATCAAATTGAAATTGTACAATATAATATTGTGGTGGTTCATCTTATAATTCAGTCTAGAGAATGCACCAGACAGCATCTAAGACCTGCACAAATCTAAATGTTCTAACCCTTCGTGCGTCATTTCGTCCGCCCGCATTTTTCAGGGCAATCTCTATTGGGCTCAGGGCCATCTGTAAATTAGCTTAGATGGCCCACAGGGCCATCTCCCAAAAATCCTTAATGTCATGCACTGCCAGGGATCATTCAGGGTGAGCTGAGTGTGGTTGCAAAATAAAAATAAAATGTCAACCAGGATCCTTTTTTCTTTGTTTCTCTCTGTCCCTGGGCAGCGGGTGAGTCGTGGGTCCTTGCTGCGTCGCCATGGTGTTCAGGAGTGCATCTTGTTGGTGATTCAGCGGATCTCCAAATATCCTGTCCTTGTTCAGCGTATTCTGGAAAATACTGCAGTGAACGGTGAAGCATCCTATTTAAGAAGATAATGATCAGTCACTATACCTGTGAAGTGTACCTCCACACCCAAAGCTTTAACAGTTTACTGCCCTTGTGTTTTGTTTGGTGATTGTTAATGTCTGAGAAATCTTCCCAAACCTAAATCTGTTTAATGATTAGCAAAATTGATACATTTGGTAAATGTTCCGTCTACAAAAAGTAATTTGCCTGTTAATAAAGTATGTCTTGTACTTTTTATTTGTGCTTTAGGTTCTTATTCTTAGCTAATAATCCTGTGTCCTGTATTTCTCTTCCAGATGATGAAGAGGAAGCCTCTTCTATAGCCCAGGCTAGCTTCATGGTCAGAGAACTTCTAAGTTCAATAGACCAACAGGTACCACATTTGTTTTGGAAACATATTGGCCATATACAGCATAAGATATAACATATAAAGGCAATATAATACATGGGCTGTTAGCATTTGTTGAGCTTCTCTTGTGTGACATCTGTTATGTTATAATCTTATTATTATAAGACAAAAGGCAGTCGTGGAAACCTTGAAGAAAAATAAGGCAAAATGCTTCTAAAAGTGAACCAAGTTAAAAGCTAGTTGTTTTGCGTTGCATTGATTTTATGTTGGTGAAATTGACTGAAGAGTCAACTGCAATTCAGCTGCAAACTGTTGGTCATTCCCATGTCTGGATTATGTTTAGAATGATTCATTAAGCACCAATTTGTTGTTGTCCCCTATTGAATTACATTGAAATAGAATCAGATTAGCATTAACTGTCTTTTGTATTCCAAATGGAAGATACAGTAACTTTTTTTCCTGGTTGGCAGATGGAGGACCTGGAAAAAACACAGCGTCTGCAAGAGATCCAGGCCAAGCTAGACCCGCGTTCTGAAACCAGAGTGAGGGATGGGGGACTGTTCAAGCCTTCAGAGCTGTTCCGCAGGAGACTGGTCCATGAAGGAACCCTGTTCTGGAAAACCCCAGGATCCCGGCTCAAAGGTACATCAAGCTGTAAAACTATCTGGTCTGTCTTTAGTGTTTACTTCCTGTCTGTCTTCTTCTGCTGTTCCCTTTAGTATTTACTTCCTGTCTGTCTTCTTCTGCTGTACCCTTTAGTGCTAACTTCCTGTCTGTCTTCTTCTGCTGTTCCATTTATTGTTTACTTCCTGTCTGTCTTCTTCTGTTGATTTATCGGTACTTCAGCTCTCTGGGCCTTTCTTATTTCTCTAATTTCCCCTCCTCGACACCTCGGTCCTCCGGTAGTGACCTGGAAATGGTTTTCAGCGTGCCATTTTGAAGGACATCTCGTTTCTCTAAATGCGAGAGGACCGAGGATCGAGCATCGGGGAGGCTCTCTGGAGGAGCGTTAACCGAGGATACACTGATGGGTCCTCCACTGCTCTTCTGCGGATGCATTTCCGGCAACAGTGATGTTTAAAAGAGGCTTGACGGCCGGACTGATCTCAGCCAATGACAGCTCTGCATGCATCCCCTGGATATTATTTTAGTAACTGCTTTCATCGCGACGCGATGTTTCCAGTAAGAACAGCTGTGAGGTCCGTGCAGAAAGCAGAGCAGTGTGTATAATATATATCACTCAGTATAACAGGCCTACATTACTCTCTGTATTTGTATGCTGTAGTTTAGTAGATATCTACAGTCGATATTTTTCTAAAACCATTTAGTGCTTCACATAATAAAATACGCAACGGCTGTATCCTGATATTATATGCTTTAGGAGCTGTAGGTGCGTGTTGTACAGTGTGTAAGTGCGTGTGGTGCAGTGTGCGTGTGTATGTATGTGTGTGTGCGTAGATGCGTAGATGCGGCAGACAGACAGGTCTCCGTTGGTTTGTGTAATAATCCTTTATGCTATATAGTTGACCGCAGGTCATGGAGAGTAATAAGGTATCCGTAGACCTTTGTATGAGGCATCTTTATTTACTTAACAGGTCTTCAGCCATGATACATACATGCGTCCTAGATGCGGGCTTGCATACACCCAGTATCACTCCGCAGCCGCACCACACCAGTAACGTTAGTAACGAAAGTATATGTGCGCGGCACTATATACTAGTTTGGTGTCCTCTGCTTACTTTTAATACTTGTAAATAAAACTTTTGGCCCGTAATTTCATTTCCTCATTGTAGCGACCAGAGAGGGGGGGGGGGATGTATCCAGTCTCTGATAGTGTTACGTTATTATGCTGTGAGTGCTCTCATACATTCTGAAATTCTATATATATATATATATATATATATATATATATATATATATATACACTGAACAAAAATATAAATGCAACACTTTTGTTTTTGCTCCCATTTTTCATGAGATGAACTCAAAGATCTAAAACATTTTCTACAAAATAACCATTTCTCTCAAATATTGTTCCCAAATCTGAAACAATCTGTGATAGTGAGCACTTCTCCTTTGCCGAGATAATCCATCCCACCTCACAGGTGTGGCATATCAAGATGCTGATTAGACAGCATGATTATTGCACAGGTGTGCCTTAGGCTGGCCACAATAAAAGGCCACTCTAAAATGTTCAGTTTTATCACACAGTCCAATGCCACAGATGTCGCAAGTTTTGAGGGAGCATGCAATTGGCATGCTGACAGCAGGAATGTCCACCAGAGCTGTTGCCCGTGAATTGAATGTTCATTTCTCTACCATAAGCCGTCTCCAAAGGCGTTTCAGAGAATTTGGCACACAACCGCAGACCACGTGTAACCACACTAGCCCAGGACCTCCACATCCAGCATGTTCACCTACAAGATCGTCTGAGACCAGCCATTCGGACAGCTGCTGCAACAATCGGTTTGCATAACCAAAGAATTTCTGCACAAACTGTCAGAAACCTTCTCAGGGAAGCTCATCTGCATGCTCGTCGTCCTCATCGGGGTCTCGACCTGACTCCGGTTCGTCGTCGTAACCGACTTGAGTGGGCAAATGCTCACATTCAATGGCGTCTGGCACGTTGGAGAGGTGTTCTCTTCACGGATGAATCCCGGTTTTCACTGTTCAGGGCAGATGGCAGACAGCGTGTGTGGCGTCGTGTGGGTGAGCGGTTTTCTGATGTCAATGTTGTAAATCGAGTGGCCCATGGTGGTGGTGGGGTTATGGTATGGGCAGGCGTATGTTATGGACGACGAACACAGGTGCATTTTATTGATGGCATTGTGAATGCACAGAGATACCGTGACGAGATCCTGAGGCCCATTGTTGTGCCATTCATCCACGACCATCACCTCATGTTGCAGCATGATAATGCACGGCCCCATGTTGCAAGGATCTGTACACAATTCCTGGAGGCTGAAAACATCCCAGTTCTTGCATGGCCAGCATACTCACCGGACATGTCACCCATTGAGCATGTTTGGGATGCTCTGGATCGGCGTATACGACAGCGTGTTCCAGTTCCTGCCAATATCCAGCAACTTCGCACAGCCATTGAAGAGGAGTGAACCAACATTCCACAGGCCACAATCAACAACCTGATCAACTCTATGCGAAGGAGATGTGTTGCACTGCGTGAGGCAAATGGTGGTCAAACCAGATACTGACTGGTTTTCGGACCCCCCAGACCCCCCCAATAAAGCAAAACTGCACGTTTCAGAGTGGCCTTTTATTGTGGCCAGCCTAAGGCACACCTGTGCAATAATCATGCTGTCTAATCAGCATCTTGATATGCCACACCTGTGAGGTGGGATGGATTATCTCCATTCAAAAAACCTGGAGCTGACCGAGATGACCTGAATAACTACAGGCCCATCTCTAACCTCTCCTTCATCTAAAAAACCCTTGAAAGAGTGGTTGCTGACCAACTTCAACAACACCTGGACAAAAACAACCTTCATGAACCCTTCCAATCGGGTTTCCGCTCAAAGCACAGCACCGAAACAGCGCTGGTAAAAATCACCAACGACCTCCTCCGTGCAGCTGACTCTGGACTGCTCACCATCCTAATCCTCCTTGACCTCACAGCTGCCTTTGACACCATCTCACACGCACTGCTTATCAAACGTTTGGCAGACATTGGGATCACTGGTACTGCACTCTCATGGATTTCATCCAACCTCACAGACAGAAAACAATATGTCCGTCTCAGCACCCACCGGTCAAGCTGCTCCACTGTCTCACATGGTGTTCCTCAGGGGTCAGTATTGGGTCCACTCCTGTTTATTATCTACCTACTCCCCCTTGTCACTATCCTCCGTCATCATAATGTCCATTTCCACTGTTACGCCGACGATACCCAGGTCTACATTTCCAGCAAACCCAACAATGCTCGTATCTACAACCTATAGAAATGCAAAACGGCGTCAGTTTAGACGTAATTCTGTCCTTCTGCTTACCGCATCATTTATGAGAAAACATTTCATAACATTAACACAACACATTCGAGGTGGTTTTTGTTTTGTTTGTTGGTCTATTAATGAACTGACTCGTGCTCCATGCTAAAGTGTTAGCCAAGTTTAATCAAGAGGTCTTGTTCGGGTCCCTTACCGTACATGTGGATTTAAACATAGGTCACAACTATGTGGCGACACCTTGTGGTAGGAGTGTGTATCTATCTAATCAACACATCCCCCTTTCTTTGAGGTAATATAAACAAATAGTGCAACATCAATTTTAACCAAACATTTTGATTTCTCTACCATGCCATAACAAATAAACATATGGTCTAAATGTACTCAGAATGCTAACTAGCACACACTTGGAAATTGTCTAAACATTTACACCATTTTAACATCCATTAAATCAGTCTCTCAATTACAGATTCAGTCTATCTGGTTTTCTGATTTCCCTTGTAGATCTTCTGACCACATGTTCACTTGGAGTGTTAGTATCACAGTCTGTCTGTGGTGAAGGTGTGAACTCAGACTCAATGATGGATTCACTGAGCTGTTGACCAGCTTCTTTTGTTTTCATAAGACTGCGACGATTGCATCTGAAGATTTGTCCTTCCTCTGTCCTCACAGTGAAAGATCGCGGTGCTACTTCCTGAAGAACAGTGGCTTTAGTAATCCATCCATCAGGACCCTCAATCCTGACTGTGTCATTACTTGAGAGCAATGGAAGCTGCTTAGCTGTTTTGTCATACCATGTTTTCTGCTTCATCTTTTGTTGTTGTAGTTGGTGTTGCAGCTTTGGGTGTCTCTTTTGCTTTGAATAGCTTGGCAGTGTGGTGCGCAACTTAGGATTCATCAGAAGTTCAGCAGGTGACAGTCCACACTCCAGAGGTGAGGCTCTGTAGCTGAGTAAAGCAATGTATGGGTCTGAGCCACTCTCATCAGCTTTCTTTAGAAGTTGCTTGAGAATGTGAACTCCCTTTTCAGCTTTCCCATTTGACTGTGGATAATGAGGACTTGAGGTCACATGCTTAAAGTCATACTGTTCCGCAAATTCTTGCCCCTCTCTGCTGTTGAAACACGGTCCGTTGTCACTCACTACTGTGTTAGGTATGCCATGTCTTGCAAAAATTGATTTTTAATGTGTTATGACACATGTTGATGATGAGTTTGATAGTAGTGCCATTTCAGGAAAGTTTGAGTAATAGTCAATGACCACTAAATAGTCTTTACCTTTGAGATGAAACAAATCCATTCCAACTTTAACCCATGGTGCTGTTGGCACATCAGTCACTATCATGGGCTCTTTAGTCTGTTTGTTTCTGTGTGTCTGGCATGTGTCACACGCACCAATCAGTCTCTCCATGTCTTTATTTACTCCAGGCCAGAAAACACTGTCTCTCGCCCGTCTTTTGCATTTTTCAACACCCAGATGACCTTCATGTATTTTTTTTAGTACTTCCTGTCTCAATGCGCGTGGAATGACAATCCTGTGTTGTTTCAGTAATAGTCCATCCACGACACTCAGTCCACCTCTGATGGTAGAAGAGCGGACAGGAACCTACAGGCCATCCATTTTGCATATTTGCAATGACACACTGCAGCTCTGTGTCTTTTGCTGTTTCTTCAGCTATCTGTCTGGACTTTGTGTCTGATACAGGAAGCGCAGCAGACACCATGTTCACATGACTTTTCACATCCTCTTCAGTTGGCTGTAGGTGCTCGTGAGAGAGCGTCAGCAAGTATCAGGTGCTTTCCAGGTGTGTAGATCAGCTCAGTCATATCTCTGCATCTTCATCATGAGACGCTGTATCCTTGGTGTCATTTCACTTAAATTATTTTTAATGATGGATACAAGTGGACGATGATCTGTCTCTACTGTGAATGAAGGTAGGCCATAAACGTAGCTGTGGAACTTCTCCAAGCCATAAACCAGTCCCAGACATTCTTTTTCTATTTGAGCATATCTGCACTCAGTCTGTGTCATTGACCTGGATGCATAGGCCACTGGTTTCCAATGCTCGCCTTCAACTTGGAGGAGCACTGCGCCTATTCCATCCTTTGAAGCATCTGTTGAAACTTTAATCTTCTTTGTTGGGTCAAAGAATGTCAATACAGGTGCAGTTGTGAGTGTCTGTCTGAGTGTTTTCCACTCTTGCTCATGTTTGACTGTCCATTTAAACTCATGTTCTTTGTGCAGGAGCTCACGGATGCAAGATGTCTTTGCAGATAGGTTTGGAATAAATGTACCTATGAAGTTGACCATCCCCATAATGCGAAGTACACCTGTCTTGTCTGTGGGCCTTGGCATATCCTGTATGGCTCTGATCTTTTCTTGGTCAGCTTGTACACCTTGTGCAGTGAGCTTGTCTCCGAGAAAGACAACTTCTTGAACTCCAAACTCGCATTTGCTCTTGTTAAGCTTGAGTCCATACTTGTGTATGCGCTCCAGCACCTTTTTCAGCCTCTCATTGTGTTCTTGTAGTGTAGAGCCCCACACAATGATGTCATCAACATATGCTCGAACACCATCCAGCCCCTCAATGATGTGCTCCATCGCTCTGTGAAATATTTCAGATGCTGAGATGATCCCAAAGGGCAGTCTGAGGAAGCAATATCTGCCGAATGGTGTATTAAAGGTGCAATATTTGGTGCTGCTTTCATCCAGTTTCAGCTGCCAAAAGCCTTGGGACGCATCAAGCTTTGTGAAGAAGCTGGCACCTGCCATTTCACTTGTGATTTCCTCACGCTTGGGTATCTGATAATGTTCACGCTTGATGTTTTCATTAAGATCTTTTGGGTCCATACACACTCTTAAATCACCACTTTTCTTCTTTACACAGACCATCGAGTTAACCCAGTCTGTTGGCTCCTCAACTTTTTGTATCACTCCGAGCATTGTCATTCTGTCGAGCTCTTTCTTTAAGCGATCTCTGAGTGGCGCTGGAATTCTTCTTGCAGCATGCACAACTGGCTGTGCATTTTCTTTGAGCTGGATTTTGTATGTGAAGGGCAACACACCAAAACCCTTAAACACATCTGCATAACTCTGTACTATACAATTAATTGAGTCATTTGGTGTACTCACAGTTGTGTTGATGCAATACACTCTCTTGACAAGTTCCAAATCTTCACATGCTTTATCACTCAGCACTGAATCAAGTCCATCAGCGACAACAGAGAAAAGTAGGTGGTGCACTTTACCTTTTGAGGTTACCTTTAATATGCACACGCCCAAACTGTTGATTTTCTTTCCATTATAATCTTTTAGTGCCTGTGTTCTTTTTAAAATTTGTGGCTTATCTTTCATTGCCTTGATGTCAGACAGGCTCATCAGGTTTGCTTTTGCACCAGTATCCAGTTTCATAGTTATTATTGTCCCGTTAATCATCAGTGGAGCTATCCATTTGTCTTCTCTGATTGCATTAACCTCTTTTTGCTCAGTTTCACAGTTCACCATGCCAACAAAAAATGTCTCACTTAAATCATCGTCTTCCACTATGTTTACAGACTTTCCTGTCTTCCTCTCATTTCCTTTTGAGAAGCACTGCTTAGCAAAATGGTTCTGGCTCTGGCAATTAGAGCATTGCTTACCAAATGCCGGACACTGTCGTGGTTTGTGCTTCGAGCCGCAGTGCTTACAGCTGAATGTCCCTTCTTCCGACCGCTGTGTAGGCCGCGTCTGTGCGCGCCTGTTGCCTTGGCCGGAGACCGCACCAACTGCTGCGCCATCACTCACGTTAGCCGCGCCCGCCATCTCGCTGAAAGTCCTGACGTGCATTTGGGACAGCTCGCTTGCATGGCAGATTTTTATAGCTGCTTCACATGTCAGCTCCGTTTCCCTTAGCAGCCTTTCTCTGACCTTTTTATCCTCCACGCCAAAAACGATCTGGTCCCGTATCATGGAGTCCCTCAGCGTAGCAAAGTTGCATGACTGTGCTTTTAGCTTCAGGTCAGTCAGAAAGCTATCAAAAGGCTCATGCTGCTGCACATGTGAACGGAATACATATCTCTCGTATGTTTCGTTCTTTCTGGGAGAGCAGTGGGCATCACATTTCTCGAGCACTTTATCCAGTTTGTCTTTATTAGCCTGCTATTCATACACAAAAGTATTGTACACTTCTATCGCCTGTGGGCCTGCTATAGTTAGCAGTAGCGCTACCTTCCTAGCATCCGGCTTAGTTTCCAATCCCATGGCCGTGATGTAAAGCTGGAACTGCTGCTTGAAGGTCCGCCAGTTGCTGTCGACATTTCCCGAAAGTTTTAGCGTCTCCGGTGGCTTTAATGAATCCATGTCGCTTGTCACAACTCCTCACTTAATGTGTTTTTATTTTACTTCATAATTTACTCCTGGTACCATGTTTTGTTTGTTGGTCTATTAATGAACTGACTCGTGCTCCATGCTAAAGTGTTAGCCAAGTTTAATCAAGAGGTCTTGTTCGGGTCCCTTACCGTACATGTGGATTTAAACATAGGTCACAACTATGTAGCGACACCTTGTGGTAGGAGTGTGTATCTATCTAATGAACACAGTTTTAAATAACATATCCGTATTTATTTATTTCTCCAAGTTATGTTTTTGTGTGCACTGAGGAGTCTCAAACAGGCGTTTGTTTCATCATTTTAAGATTGGCTTTAATCAATGTTTGAAAATGAATTCTTCATATATGATGAATGAGAGGTAACATTTTATTTATGGTATTATTTCCACATATTTCTCTCCATTCTTCCTTCTGCCAACGGTGTCGCAGTTTCTCGTCTCTCCCGTTGTTGTGCTTAGTGCGTACGCATGGGTTAGAGTTTGCGTGGAGGACCGCACGTTTTCCCGTCAAGTTAGTATTTTATAAATCGCAAACATTGCATAGAAACTGGCGTACGCCATTTTTTGAGCGTATATCCCTTTATAAATGAGGCCCCAGGTCAATGCATTTGTCACGTCCCGCATCGACTACTGTAACGCCATCCTCTCAGGCATACCCACCAAGCTCATCAATAAACTACAAATCATACAGAACTCCGCAGCCCGGATCATCACCGGCACCAAGGCCTCCGAACACATCACCCCCATCCTCATCCAACTCCACTGGCTCCCTGTTCAATCCCGTATCAACTTCAAAAACCTACTGCTCACTTACAAAGCCCTACATAACCTGGCCCCCCCCCCTATCTGGCTGACCTTCTTCAGGAGTACACCCCCTCTCGCTCCCTCCGCTCCTCCTCTGCTGGTCTGCTGAGTCTGACCGTCCCCACCGCACGCCTCGTCACCATGGGTGCTCGGGCTTTTAGCTGCACTGCTCCCAGACTCTGGAACTCCCTCCCCCGCACATCCGACAGTCAGACACAATCACCATATTCAAATCCCAATTAAAAACCCACCTGTTCAAATCTGCCTACTCACTGCAGTGCTCCCCATTATATGTTTCATTTGTGTCCACTTGACTGTCTCCTCCATGATTTCCTGTTTGTGTTTTTATCATGTTCTGTTGCCTATTAGCGTTTTTTTTATTTAATTTTTTTTTTTAACAAATTGTACGGTGTCCTTGGGTGTCATGAAAGGCGCCTAAAAATAAAATGTATTATTATTATCTCTGCAAAGGAGAAGTGCTCACTATCACAGATTTATTCAGATTTGTGAACAATATTTGAGAGAAATGGTTATTTTGTGTATATAGAAAATGTTTTAGATCTTTGAGTTCATCTCATGAAAAATGGCAGCAAAAACAAAAGTGTTGCATTTATATTTTTGTTCAGTGTATATATATATATATATATATATATATATGTGTGTCTGTGTGTCCGCATCTGTAGCCTGTTATTGTCTCATTATACCGCACTGTGAATGAATCAAAGTAAATATATAAGTCATCATGAACACATCTGTCCATCAGACAGAGGGCTGCTGTGCCTCCTGTCATCATTAATGGACGTCTCTTTAAAATGACCACTCAGAGGAGAGGAGTTCTCATTTCTCTAACCGCCTGCTGCTTCCCCTCCTCTCTCATCGGTTCCCCTCCTCGGCTCCTCTGCTCGCATCTCTTGTGGGCGGGACTAAGTCTCGAGGATAGGAGTCGAGGAGGGGAGTTAGAGAAATGAGAAAGGCCCTCTGTGTCTTGAACCTCTTCCTTCCCTTGTGTTGTTGTTATTATTTTCCTTTTATACTGGGGACAGTTTTTTCTGATGGAGTTAACAGCGGACAGTATATTGACTTACTTGACTGGTTGACATGAATGGGTGTGGTCCCTTGATCAGAGTGTCCTTAGAAACAGTCTGCTATTGAAAAAGGAAGAAATAGTTCTAAATGTTGAAATTGACCAGAATCAAGTTATATCTCTCACAGGCTCCGCCCTCTACTGGACTCAATGGGTACTCCCCTCGATCCTATCTATGCACGCATTCTTTCACTGAGACTCATACCCGGCCCCCTGGGTGGGCCTACCTGAATGCGCGTGCATCCACCGCATAAGAGGCGGCCTCGCCCGCTCACTGCTATCCCTTTCTCTTTCAGCTAAGCAGCTATTTGAGTAACTGAGCGAGAGATAACAGGATAGAAAACAACAAGGAAACGTTTTTCTTCGGACAATCGAATATGGACTCACCTGAGGAGGGCCCGTGTCCTTTGTGTCCGGGTTCTATCGGAAGTGATGATCCCCAGACTCGGTGTATCGAGTGTCTGGGGTCTGACCACGCGGCAGCTAACCTGCCTCCATCGGCAGTCTGCAGCGCCTGTCGGCTATTGACCCGATCCAGCCGCCTGCACAGAGTGGCGGTGTTCGAGGGGTGTTACGTCTCGCCAGTGGGACCCAGAGCTTGACGTGGTAGAGATGGAGGACCTCGTGCAGGGAGTGCCCTTCGTCTTCGCCATCCCAGCAGCCCGTGACCGTGAGAGGCTTGTATATCTGGATAAGATATTCAAGTATTTTGCTGCGCTTCTGCTCCGGCCCCCACCGCAGCCAAGGGGTACCGGGTGGGGAGCTCTGTCCTCCAGGAGTGGACTGACGGTGGGAGGAAGCGTCCCGGCGGAGAGAGGTGATTTCTCCGGCCAGGACATGAGGGCGAATTCCACCTCCTCCCTGTTTGACCCATTGGTTACAAAATCTTCTTTTCAATATAAAAAAGATCAAATGTATTCCAGTTTTGAGTGTCTCTTCTTTCCACACACCCACACAGCCACGTAATGTTGACAGTACAGTTCCCCACTCGCTGCCCAAGTTGTAACTCCAGTTAAGGAGGCAGCTAGTGCGAATGCGCGGGTGAGAGTGATAAACCGCGCTATGCGGGTACAGGGACATATGGCCGGCGTAGCGGGGTTGCGAAACAATTATGGCGGAGCACGCGCTCCCACGGGAGTGCGCCGCGGTGCGTTCAAGGACCTCAGTGGAGATTCTGCCCTTTTCTGTGTCGACCCCCCATGGGCAGAGCTTCCCGTCACTGGGGAGTTTTGCGGCGGGGCGGGTCGCCAGAGAGTACCACAGCTTTATTGCTGGGGCCCCACAGTTGATTGCACATCCCCTAACACAGTGTTATGGGAATGGGAAACGCAGCTGCGTGTTAACAGAGTAGATAAACAGGACGCTGAGATTGAGTTATTTACTCTACTTTTGCAGCATCCCTCCTCCGTTCACAGGCATAAGAAAGGCAAAGCTATCATCCCGAGGGAGAGGTTCAGGCCTTGGTGCAAAAACAGGCAGTGTCTGCTGTGTGCACGCAAGACAGAGGGGCATTATTCCCTGTACTTTCTGGTTCCCAAAAAGACAGGCGGATTCAGGCCCATTCGTGATTCACAGTCTGAATCTCCACATTGCACGCAGATAATTCCAGAGGTTAACTATACAAACAGTTACTGGGACTGGTGCAGCCAGGCGATTGGGTTACAACCATCGACCTGAGGGACGCTTACTTTCATGTTGAGATTGCTCCGAAACACAGAAAATATTTGCGTTTTGCCTGGGGAAAGCTATAGGGGGGCGCTGGTCTCTAACAGAGACACGGCACAGCGACCTCCTAGATCTGCGGGCAGTAGTATTAGTCCTCCAACATTTCAAACCCCTAATCCAGGGAAAACATGTAATGATCAGGAGCGACAACGGCACCACAGTGGCAGCGGGGAAATTGTGGTTAGGGGCTGCAGAGGTGGTGTTATCTCTGAGAGCCCTCCACATTCCGGGTCTGGAGAACAGGGGGGCCGACCTCATGCTGAGGGGCGGACCCCTGCCAGGCGAGTGGGCGCTTCACCCGGAGGTGGTGAAGCGGATCTGTTCGCCAGCCGGCGCAACACCCACTGCGAACTATGGCTCTGAGCAATGACCCCCCTTTGGGGGTAGATGCGTTGCACACGAGCCATGGCCAGAGAAGCTGCTTTACACCTTTCCACCGCTGCGTCTCATTCTCCCTCTCCTGGGGAGAGTGAGGCGGGAACGTCTGTCAGTCATCCTGGTAGCACCAGGTCGCGTGGGGGCGCCGTGGTACTCAGAGATGACACAGATGAAGGTGGGCCAGTCCATGGGCGCTCCCCCAAGTTAGGGGGCGATCTCTCAGGAGGCAGGTGTAATCGGATCGTTAACCACTCTGGACCACCCTCTCCAGGCGTGGCTCCTGAGAGGGATAGGCTGAGGCAGGGTGGATTGTCTGATAGTGTTATTCAGTCTATCCAGGCAGCTAGAGCGGGATCCACCACAGCCTGTTACAGGCCAAAGTGGCTAGGATTCCGGCGATGGTGTGAGGAGCGAAAAATAGAGCCCCTATCTTGTAAAATTGGGATCTATTTTTTTCGTACTTGTTGGTGGACAGAGGGCTTGCTCATTCCACAGTGAAAGTGTATGCAGCAGCCATCTCGTCCTGCCATGAGGGATTTGGCGACAGGTCAGTTTTTGCCCAGCCGCTGATGTTGCGGTTTTTGCGAGGGGTCAGCAGACACCAGTGGTGCGTGCCTCTGCCCCGCAGTGGGACCTGCGGCTGGTGCTCGAGGCTCTGGTCACAGAACCATTTGAGCCTCTGGAGCTCTCCTCCCTGAAAGCACTGTCATGGAAGACAGCATTGCTACTTGCCTTAACGTCAGCCAAAAGAGTGTCTGAGTTAACCGCTATATCAGTGCACCCGAGTTGTTTAAACATCCGGGGTGACCAAAGCGGTGCGACACTCAGACCGAACCCCTCCTTTGTGCCTAAGAGCCTGAGGAGTACGTTCAGGTCGAGGGCTATTCAGTTGGGGGGTTTTAATCTCCCCCCCCATAGTGGGGAGAGGGAGGCTTAACAGGTTTTGATGGCATAAGTGTGGAGGACATATGCACGGCGGCATCTTGGTCAACACCAGGTCCCTTCATTAAGTTTTATCCAGTGGCGGCTGGTGTAAACTATTTTTGGTGGGGCTATGGAAATGGTGACCAAACCATACTAGGGGGGGTCCGGGGGGATGCTCCCCCGGAAGACCCCTTAAATTATGACTTCTGGTGATTTTAGAGGGAGGTGGGGTAATCCATAATATTCAGTGTGGTTAGCTATGAATCTTCCAAAACTTCCAAATACCTTGTCCTGGACATAGTTTCTACAGTATAAAGTAGACCCACACAAACTGCAGAACACTGGTGCTTTGGGAACACTCAAATGATTGAATTCCCATTTAAAATCAGGAGACTAAATACGAACATTATGTGTGTGTGTGTGTGTGTGTGTGTGTGTGTGTGTGTGTGAGTGTGTGTGTGTGTGTGTGTGTGTCATACTTGCCAACCCTCCCGATTTTCGCGGGAGACCCCCGATTTCATTGCCCTCTCCAGGTTTCCTCCCGGGTCATATTTCTCCTGCATTTCTCCCGATTTCTGACAAAATCAGATTTACTCACGACTGTTTCCACTTGGACTTTAATACAGCTACACAATTGTTTGGTTTTCATGGTAGCGCGTCTCTTTAGCAGTGCGCGCAACTCAAAGTCTGAGAGGGTGAGGAAGATGAAAACTGAACAAGAATCGACAACTCCACCCTCTGCTCACTCCTTTCCTGTAAAATACAGCTCCAGCCCACACATATGCTCCATGGTGCTACAGGCATTGCACTTACAACTACAATAAGCATGTAAATGTTAATCTACAGCTCTGGCGATCCACTAGCACCCGGAGTCTCCACCTGCAGACGCAGCCATCCTCATCAACTGTAGCGTCACCTTGGATACGAGTCCAAACAATTCACAGACTGCATTGGGCGCTGAAATTGGCGCCCTATGACCATCAGATCTGACGACGATGATTGGCTGAAATTATGTTTCGGTGGCATAGTTCACAGATAGCAACAGTCAGCGATGTGTTAGCTGCTGCTGCTCTGGCTGAGGGCTCCTTTCTTAGCGCCCAGACGAGAGAGGGTAATGATACACACTGCGGCCAGGCAGGAAACATGTGACTTATCAGTAACTTTAGACATCGTAACACAATTTTAAACGAGATTTTATCGTAGATTATACATTTTATTGATACCAACTATATAATATTTACCTTGTTCATTAAAAATAAAAATAATTGTATTTATTTTTTTAAATATATTTTTTTATTTATTTTTTATTTTCAATGATAATCAAACCCTATGGGCCGGCCGCCACTGGTTTTATCTCTTGGACATGTCTGGCTCATTTTCATCGTCTGTGCTTGCTGGGGCAACTGGTGAGGAGGGAGAGGGGGGCTGTGGGTCAGTGGGCATCTGACCCCCTCCCCAGACGTAATGTGCTTATGTTTCCCGGGCCCCCGGCCCGGGGGGATGTAACGTGCACATGGGCCCATAGGGGCTGGGGTTTTTCCTTTCCCCTGCATTAAGACAGGAGAAGGAAATTCTCTACGTTATGGCACACCTCCGCGGGGTAAGCGTGTCAGGGTGTGCCCGGCCCGCCGCAGCCTCTTTTTCTTCTCTCCTTGGCTACGGCCGAGGGAGAGGTGAGAGAGGCGCAGCGGCTGCTAAACAGAAAGCCGGTCTGAAACAGGGGAATGGAGCGGTATTCTCGCGGGACAGCTGTCACAGTCTGCTTTCTCACTCACCTATTTTCTGCATTAACATTCCTTAGTCACCTCTCTCACTCTGTTACACATATCAGCTCCATTAGTATTTAGGCCCACTTCACTTTCACCTCAGTGCCAGATCGTACTTTGCAACATGCCAGTCTTTCCTGCATTATCCTCCAGATTGCTCTCCCGGTTTCGACCCTGCCTGTCCCTGACCAGCCTGCCTCGCCTGTTTCCTGACCCTGCCTGTACCCGGACTATTCTGCCTCGCCTGCTCCCTGACCCGTTCTGTACCCGCGACTCCCGTCTTGCTTTCTCCTGGAACCTTCGCCTGTCCCCGACCAGCCCTTTGCCTACTATCTTTGCCGTTTTGTCTCCTACCAGCCTATTGCCTTTAATAAAGCTGGTTACAGACTATCCCTGGTTTCCTGTGTATTGCATTTTGGTTCTCAGCTCGTTTGTGACAGAACGATCTGGCCAGAAATGGACCAAGCAAACACCGGGTCTCCTAGAGACCGCTTTGAGAGTGTTGAGGATGCCATCCAAAGACAGGAGGTCACGATAGCTACCTTAGCTACCGAGACCCACCAGGAAACCTCAACCCAGGGACAAACGCTGGCTTACCTTACCTCCCAGATGCAGCAGATGGCCGCCACCGTACAACAGCTAGCCGCTACCATGGCTGCTACCGTCCCTCCGCCCGCAGCTCCGATGTTCGCTCCAGCCCCTGGCCCGACTGGATACGCTCCAGAGCCTCGTGTGGGAACGCCGGAAAGCTACTCACGACAACAACTTCCGGTTTCCGGGAGATTTGGACTTCCGGTTTCGGCGGAGAATTCCCATTCCTACTCTGACTCACGGTACGGGGAGGTGGAGCCCATGCAAGTGGGTCGTACCAGTCTTACCTCTGAGGAGAGGGAATTACGTTGAAGAGGTAATCTTTGCCTTTACTGTGGTCAGGCTGGACATATGGTTTCTCGTTGTCCGGTAAAAGGCAGAGCTCATCAGTAATGGGGAGTATACTGGTGGGCCAAACCTCTGAGCTGATCCCCAATCTAAGACCCTTGTGCCATGCTCGACTCCTCCTGACAGGCAAATCTCAGGCTCTGGCTGTTTTTATCGACTCTGGATCAGATGTCAGCATGATTGACGAGGAGCTCGCACTACAGCTGGGCATCCAACAGGTTCGGCTGCTCCAGCCGGTACCGGCTAATGCTTTGGATGGTCACCTGCTGGGAACGGTGACACACCAGACGACACCGGTCAATATGCTCATGTCGGGGAACCACCATGAGACAATCCAGTTTCATGTGCTACGGTCCCCCCAAATTCCTCTCATTTTGGGTTATCCGTGGCTCCGCCGCCACAACCCGAACATTGACTGGGCAACTGGGTCCATCCTAGGTTGGAGTTCCTCCTGTCATCAGGTTTGCCTCAAGCAGGCCGCCGCACCTCAACTATCTGTGGATATGAACCTGGTTCCGGATGTCACAGGGGTTCCGGCAGAATATTTGGACTTTAAGGAGGTTTTTAGCAAGGCTAAGGCGACATCTCTCCCACCTCATCGGCCCTATGACTGCGCCATTGAGCTACATCCAGGCGCAGTCCCACCCAAGGCCCGGTTGTACTCGCTTTCGGCACCGGAGAGGAAATCCGTGGAGACTTATGTCAATGACTCTCTGGCTGCGGGAATTATTTGTCCTTCCACATCACCCGCAGGAGCAGGGGTTTTTTTTGTGGCGAAGAAGGACAAGACCCTGAGGCCCTGCATTGACTATCGGGGTCTGAACGACGTCACAGTGAAGAATCGATATCCCCTGCCACTCATCTCATCAGTTTTGCCGTTTTGTTTGAATAACATGATCAGCTATTTTAACTTTTCTAATGTACATTTAAGAATGTCAAGTTACCTTTTTTAATGTTAGTTTTTTAATGTAAGTTAATGTCGAGTTACTACAAGGGGCTACAATCTTCACTAAGCTGGATCCACGAAATGCTTATCACCTGGTACGAATCCGTGAGGGGGACGAATGGAAGACCGCCTTCAACACCTCTTCGGGACATTACGAGTACCTGGTGATGCCATTTGGACTTACCAACGCCCCTGCAGTTTTCCAAGCGTTGGTGAACGACGTACTCCGGGACATGTTGGATCGTTATGTTTTTGTTTATCTGGACGACATTTAGATTTTTTCAAAGAACACATCCACCACGTCCAGACAGTCCTCCAGAGTCTTCTGGAGAACTCGCTTTTCGTGAAGACGGAGAAGTGCGAGTTTCACACTTCTTCGGTCGCCTTTCTTGGCTTCATCGTGGGTGAAGGAAGTGTGGAGATGGATCCCTCTAAGGTTTCAGCAGTTACCTCGTGGCGGGTTCC
Source organism: Gymnodraco acuticeps (assembly GCF_902827175.1). NCBI lineage: Eukaryota > Metazoa > Chordata > Actinopteri > Perciformes > Bathydraconidae > Gymnodraco > Gymnodraco acuticeps. Next base: position 1,978,717 of record NW_022992059.1, on the reverse strand, counting down.
TGATTCCCGGAAGGAGCTGCAGCGTTTCCTGGGATTCACCAACTTTTACAGACGGTTCATCCGTGGCTACAGCACCGTGGCCGCCCCGCTCACCGCCCTGACCTAGTCCAAGGTGATGTTCCGATGGTCCCCTGCAGCCGAGGAGGATTTTCAGGACCTCAAGGGCCGGTTTACGTCGGCTCCTATCCTGCAAGTACCAGACCCCGCTGGTCAGTTGGTGGTGGAGGTGGATGCTTCTGACGTAGGGGTGGAGGCCATCCTGTCGCAACGTTCTGGTGAGAACCAGAAGCTCCACCCCTGTGCTTTCTTTTCGAGGAGATTGAGTCCGGCGGAGAGAAACTATGACGTGGGGAACCGGGATCTTCTAGCTGTCAACTTAGCGTTGGAGGAGTGGCGACACTGGCTTGAGGGGACAGAACAACCCTTTCAGGTTTGGACCGACCATAAGAACCTGGAATACATCAGGTCGGCACAAAGACTGAATTCCCGGCAAGCCAGGTGGTCGTTATTTTTCACCCGGTTTAATTTGTTCCTCTCCTACCGCCCGGGCTCCCGCAACGTGAAGGCCGACGCTCTGTCCCGGCAGTTCGGGAGGGAGGGAGACACCTGCGGTATCCCGGACACTATTCTTCCTGCTCCTCGAGTGATCGGCGTCCTCGCTTGGGAGATTGAGGAGAGGGTTAAGACCGCTTTGGTGGACCAACCCGGTCCTAGTTCTTGTCCTCTCAACCGTTTGTTTGTGCCTCAGGTTTTGAGGGCTGAGGTGCTTCAGTGGGCTCACAGCTCCAGACTTTCCTGCCACCCTGGGATTCAACGTACCGGTCCTGCAACGGTTCTGGTGGGCCACGCTGGAGGCTGACATCCGGGAGTTTGTGAACGCATGTCCTGTGTGCAATCGGCACAAACCATCTCACCAAGCGCCAGCTGGCCTCCTTCATCCATTACCGGTCCCACGTCGCCCGTTGTCACATATTTCTTTGGACTTTGTGACTGGTCTACCACCGTCCCACGGACATACTGCCATCTTGACGGTGGTAGATCGGTTTAGTAAGATGGCTCATTTCGTACCCCTGCCTAAGATCCCATCAGCTAAGGAGACGGCAGAACTTATTCTTCTCCACATTTTTCGCATTCACGGTCTGGCGACTGATGTGGTTTCCGACCGGGGGCCCCAGTTCACCTCTGTGTTTTGAAGGGAGTTTTGTGAACTGATCGGGGCGACGGTCAGTCTCACCTCTGGTTTTCACCCACAGGCCAATGGCCAGACCGAACGGAAGAATCAGGAGATGGAGACCACTCTCCGCTGCATGGCTTCCGATCATCCAACGACCTGGTCAAAACAACTCCTGTGGGTGGAGTATGCCCACAACACCCTCATCAGTTCCGCTACTGGTCTTTCCCCTTTTCAGTGTGCATACGGTTTTCAACCCCCATTGTTCTCTGCATTGGAGAAGGAGGTTACCTGTCCGTCTGTCCAGGCTTTCATCAGACATTGTCGGAGGACTTGGAGGCAGGCTCGAACAACTCTGCTTCAGTCTGCTAACCGGTACGCCACATCAGCGAACCGCCAACGCACCAAGGCACCTGTGTACCAGGTAAGCCAGAGGGTGCGGCTTTCCACTCAGAACATTCTCCTTCGGGTGGAGTCTAAGAAGTTAGCGCCCAGGTTTATTGGACCCTTCGAGATTGTCAAGGTCATTAACCCTGCAGCGGTTCGACTGAGTTTGCCCCGGAACATGAAGATCCATCCCACCTTCCACGTTTCTAGGATTAAATCTGTCCGGGAGAGTCCTATGATTCCCGCCGCCCCTCCACCACCAGGACAGTGGTTCTCAAACTTTTTCTGGCATTCCCCACTTTGAACAGGTGGGGCCTTTTCAAGCCCCACCTGTTCCTCGCCACTCCAATAAAATGGTCAAATATATCGTTCTATAACAGGGGTCTCCAACCTTTTTTAGGATGAGAGCTACTTTCAAAAAATAAAACAAGTTGTGAGCTACTTTACTCCTCTTTTTCAGTTTTTTTGCAGTGTATATATTTAGCACATTTTAACATTATTATATGCTTACCTTTAACCTCTGTGTGCTGTTTGGGTCTGTGGGACCAGTTTTCAGTGAAAAGAAAATGTATGATTTTTTTTAAATGTTGAAGTTAAATGTCACATGTCATGCTTTTCCGGTTATTACCCGTCCCCTTGTGTGTTATGAAGGTTTTTATGCATGTAAACGGTGTGCAGAGTCAAAACCCTCAAAGTACACCATGTAGCGAGTACAACTCTAACACAGAAAATACCTCCCCAAAACGCCTCGTTGGTGAAACGTCATCATCCATTTGATTCTTCCGGGGATATCTGATGTCATGTCGTATCCGGAACGAAATGGACCAATCCGTGGAGCCGTTATGTTACGTCCGCGGAGCCGTTACGTTAAGCCCCCGCTGATTGGTCCAAATTGACCAATCCACGGACTTCCTCACACACTCAGTGCATGCAGCTCTGCTGATCTCTCCTCCCTGGCTGATAACAGACAGTTGGGATCGCGGCGAAATTCTCTCTGCAGACCCATTTTCACAGCGTTTATCAACCTTTTTCTTACTCAATATCAAGCCACACTTATTGTTTTTACTTCGGCCGTGACTTTGTGTGTGCTCAGGGTGAGTTTGGCTGTGTTTCGCTGTGTATCGCTAAACAAGGAAATCACACCTCCACGGAGCTCAGCGCGATTCACAACGTCCCGACTGGTCCCGACCAATCGGAGCACACTGGGCTCACAGGGAGGGGGGGGGAGCAAGAGCTGCAACGAGCCGTTTAGTGGAGAGAGTGAATACACGTAGTTTACAGAGATGCTGTATGCGAAACAATGTGAGTTTGGAAAATTGCACAGTATAAATCTATTCTAGTAGACCTCAACAATGGAATTATGATCAGTGGAAATGGCCATGACATGTGACCTTTAAAAGCATCAATCTGATGCACTTTGAGCACAAAATGACTTTATGGATACATCCCTCAACACTCTATGAAAGGGAGCTGTATACTTTTCAATAATCCAAACATCTTTAGAATATGATCACAACCAATAACAAATCATTTAAACTTGTGTATTCTTATCTTATGTTACCTATATAGTACCTGCCTGTACCCGGACTATTCTGCCTCGCCTGCTCCCTGACCCGTTCTGTACCTGCGACTCCCGTCTTGCTTTCTCCTGGAACCCTCGCCTGTCCCCGACCAGCCCTTTGCCTACTATCTGCCGTTTTGTCTCCTACCAGCCTATTGCCTTTAATAAAGCTGGTTACAGACTATTCCTGGTTTCCCGTGTATTGCATTTTGGTTCTCAGCTCGTTTGTGACAACAGCAGAGCGGGTATACGTCGGGCTCCGCCCCCTGTACCCATAGAGTCCAGTAGAGGGCGGAGTCTGTGAGAGATATAACGTAGGGTTACGTATGGTAACCCATGTTATATAAGCACAGCGGAGCCCTCTACTTATGGAGCACTGCTGCAGTGGCGGTTCTAGACCAATTTGACTGGGGGGGCCACTGGGGGGCCAGTTATTTTCTGAGGGGGGCCCAATAAATGCAGGACGAAAAAGAGAACTAGACAGTATGAAGTAATTGCGCATAAGAAAACAATGCAATACAGTTATTGGTATTTGTCAGAGGTGGGGACTCGAGTCACATGACTTGACTCGAGTCAGACTCGAGTCGCATATTTTTTTACTTGAGACTTGCTTGACTAACATTGATAAAAGACTTGACTTGACTTTGACTTGGTATTCATGACTTGAGACTTGACTTAAGCTTGAGACAGATGACTTGAAAGGACTTGACTGTTTAAAATTAAATATTGGCGTTTGTTTTTGTAGTGAGATATTACGTTTAGTGTTTTCGAAAAACGTGATTATAGCGCCATGCGCGCAAACCTGGCAACCCACTAGAAGGCAGGAGTCTCAGCTAACATGGCAGCGGCTAGCTTTACTCCACAAATAGTGAAGTTTGGATTCAAGGATTATGTTGTCGATGACGGTAATAAGAAGAGAACAGCGGTATGCAGGGTCTGCAGCATCAAGATCAGTGACACGACCACCACAACATCCAACTTCATTCGTCACTACAACAAACCCACAGAGAAAGGTGCGTGCATGTGTTGTGTTAGCTAGAAAGCTAACGTTAAGTTTAAGCTACGTTAGACTTGGTTTCAAATCGATTAAGCAAAGAGAAGACAAAACGGTAAATGAACACTAGAACCGCCAAGGGATTCATTTTGACTAACTCTGATACTGACGGGCTGCCAGGAGGGGGATAGAGGGGGATAGAGGGGGAGAGAGAGAGAGAGAGAGAGAGAGAGAGAGAGAGAGAGAGAGAGAGAGAGAGAGAGGAGAGAAGAGAGAGAAGAGAGAGAATGAGAGGAGAAGAGAGTAAGAGAGAGAGTAAGAGAGAGAGAGAGAGAGAGAGAGAGAATCTCCTGTAAGTAGAGAGAGAGATGCCTCGTTATTTCCCCTGTGTTATTATCAGAAGTTACTGTAAACTTTTGAATAATGTAGTTCATCTACTTTAATAGTTTGTTTAAAATGTTTAATTATGTTGTTTGTTGTGTTGTAGAAGTGCATCATTCCCTTGATTATTGTTACATGCATCTGAACCTTTTGATCTTTTATGATCATCCACACTCTGCAGCTTTGGGGACAGAGCCTTCTCAGGTGGCAGCTCCTAGGCTCTGGAACTCTCCCTCCCTCACATCTTTCAGTCCCCGCCTCAAAACACAGCTTTTCAACTCTGTCTACCCATAAGCCCCCCCCCCCCTCTCAATCAACTTCCTCTTGACTGCCTTTTTATTTATTTATTATTTATTTTACTATACTTACTTGTTTGCCTGTCCTTGTTTGTCTACCCTCCCTCATACTGTAAAGCGTCTTTGAGTTGTGAAAAGCGCTATATAAATAAAATGCATTATTATTATTATTATGATGATGATAAACTGAAGCAATTTCTAAATTAACCCAATTAAGTGAGTTTTAAATTATTGAGGAACAAATTAAATGATTTGAAAATGATATGTAGGTGCTGATGCTGTTGGCGGTTCTAGTGTTAACAGAAATTTAAATAAAATATGTGTAATGGCAAATGCCATATATGATTTCCTTACCTGGAATTCTGCCTTTTTGAACAGACTTTTTGAGTCCTAGCTTATTGTCTGCAGTTCTAGGGTTAATATGAATCTAATATGATTGTCATCGGTCTAAATTAGATTTCAAATGATTAACTGTGTATGTAATGAAGATCATAGTGTGGGTTACATCCATTTTCATAACCACTGTCTTTTAACTGATTTAAATGCGGAAACTTGGCTTATTCATCAGACTTTTGTATGACTTGACTTGACTTGCTTGACTCTCATCACAGTGACTTGGGACTTGCTTGATACTTGTAGGTCAAGACTTGAGACTTGCTCATGACTTGCACATGTAGGACTTACTCCCACCTCTGGTATTTGTTTCAGTACACTTATTTATTTCAGATATATCTTATAGTTATTACTGTTAGCTTCAGCTTAAGTTATAGTGCAATGTTTGCAATCACACCATATTTATATAAAAATAAAGGCAATGAACAGTTACATCTCTACTTTACATCTACAATTACACGGATACAATAGTTTAACTCACCTTCAATTATCGTGGTAGTCTCTCGAAACGTAGGTTTCAATCAGTCTTTCTTGGATGCAACAGCCTCTGATGATCCGAGATGAAAAGTGTTTGTTTTTCGCACGCTTCAGCCGGACAGTGAAAGTGAGTGCACCGCTCTAATGGGTCCTGATTTCACCGCTCTAATGGGTCCGACTAGAATGACGAATAACGTTAGTTCCGTCTATTCCGTCATTCAATAAATCGTGTAATAAATCACATTTTTAATTTTTTTCACTTTTAATTTTTAGGGGGGCTACAGGGGGGTCAGAGGTCAGTGTTAGGGGGGCACTGGCCCCGCCTGGCCCCCCTAGAACCGCCCCTGCACTGCTGCCCTATGCTGCTCAGCTAAAAGAGAAAGTAAAGGGATAGCAGTGAGCGGGCGAGGCCGCCTCTTATGCGGTGGATGCGCGCACATTCAGGTAGGCCCGCCCAGGGGGCCAGCTACGGGTATGAGTCTCAGTGAAAGAATGCGTGCATAGATAGGATCGAGGGGAGTACCCATATAGTCCAGTAGAGGGCTCCGCTGTCCATTATGTCCTATCCATCCCCACCCACATCAATCACCGGACCTGGGGGGACAGAGCCTTCTCCGTCGCTGCCCCCTCCCTCTGGAACTCACTCCCACAACCCATCAGAGACTGCACTGACCTCACCACCTTCAAAAAACTCACAAAAACTCACCTCTTCAATCTGGCTTTTAATGTGTGATTGTTTTTGTATTATTTGACTTTAACTTTAACTATATATTTATTTGTTGTTCCTTCCTTTTATTTTCCCTTCACTATATTTGTAAAGCGTCTTTGAGCACCTGTAAAAGCGAACAAAATAAATCTATTATTATTATTATTATATAACATGGGTTACCATACATAACCTTACGTTTTCATCCAAACTGTATAATAATAGCTGCTAACTTGCTCACTTAATATGAACTCACAGTTACTAGCACGCAGTTAGCAACAGGGTATTATTATAGACAGGCAATAATATTGTGCAATTAAAGCAAACCGGGCCAAAGTCACCAGATCATCTAAACATTTAGCTCACCAATTCCTCCTTCCATCTCAAACCAGATTCTCATTGTCTGAACAACCCCCAGCATAATGTGTCCGTTCCTGTGTCTGTTTGTCTCTCCACTGGCACCACAACGACAGAGAAATATGTATCTGTCACCTCTCTCCCTGCAAATGTGTGCTGACTATAAATTAGGACCAAAACATAAGATCTATCTATGATTGATCTATTGAAAATGTATAGGTGATACCCCCAGCACCTTGATACCTTGCTATACTTTTAGCTATTTTTTAAAAAGCACTACTAAGCATGATGTCAAAAGGAATACATTGATTGACACAGTCGTGAAACATTGAAATTATGGACTAAAGCACCGGGGGTATGACAGGTAGTGGTTTGTCCAACATTTATCTGGGATTTGGAATCACAATATTATGACAGCAGAAGAATTTCAGATTTCTTTCAGGGTATCTAGGTGATGGGTGTGGCTTCAGGTTTACATGTGTTTACATAGTGGAGAAACAAGTTGAACCTGTTTTGGTTAACTTGTTATCTGTGTGTGTGTGTGTGTGTGTGTGTGTGTGTGTGTGTGTGTGTGTGTGTGTGTGTGTGTGTGTGTGTGTGTGTGTGTGTGTGTGTTTGTAGATACAACGGTCTTATTGATGACAGACGTCCTGGTGTTTCTGCAGGAGAAAGACCAAAGATACTTCTTCCCATGTCTGGTAAGAAATTTACTCACATACACACCAACATTGCATCTACCAATGTATATTTTTGTGTGCAGGTGACTGGAAGGACAGCTCTCCATACTGTCACTCTATTATTGTTCCTGTGGCTAACCCTCCTCCTGTGTGTGATCTAGGACAAGTCCTCAGTGCTGTCCCTTCAGAACCTGATAGTGAGGGATATAGCCAATCAGGAGCGAGGCATGTTTCTCATCAGCGACTCCTCTCCTCCTGAGATGTACGAGTTCCACGCTGCCTCCAAAGAAGATAAGAACGTCTGGATCCGCCACATCCAGCGCACCGTCAGCAAGTGGGTTAATGCACATGAACGTACAAGGTTTCTCTCTATGCAGAAAAAATACTTTTATGTGAACTATTGTTCATTATATTAAAAGATTTTCCCTTAAACTAATATTTACTTCACTTCTCAATATATTGCATTTACAATGTTACATGTAGCTTTGTTGATAAGACAAGAACAAACCACCTACAGATAGTCAAATTGAACATCTGGACTTCATGTTTTTGAATTAGTGGCACTCTTTTAGCTGTATATGCATCTATTTATTTTTGTTGAGTTCTGTCATAGTATCATATACGTCATCAATTAAAAACCAAATCTGGAAATGAGTCAGTAGTTTACTGTTCCCTCGCCTAAAATTCAACGGTTTTAAGAAACGTGTATTTCCTGGAATAAGGTTTGTGATAACACAAGCTTAAGATATTTGAAATTTGGACTATGACATATGTCAGTATGTTTTTTTCTGAAATGTCTGAAACTTCTATGTATCGTTGGCGGTTAGCGGTAAAAAGTGTCTAAATAAGACTAGGTAATTGTGCAGTCATGTCACCGGGATAGTAATAGTTCCTTTTTAAACGTTAGCTTTTTACCTCTTTTGATTGCATTTACGCTATAAAAGTAGTATTTAAATATGGATATAAACCTGATGAACAAAAGGTGTAGGTATCATGAAAGTGTGTTTGCTTGAGTGCAATGTTTTGCAACATTCCAATCCAATCCCATTGCTTTTCGTTGAGGGAGCCCTTTTGATGCGATCTTACAAGTCGGCCTACATCAGTACATCATCACTGCACCACTCTGTGAACCGTAACCCCTCAGCATGACTGTGGTTGTATATGGTTGTTGTATCTCTGCCTCTTATGTGTCCAATTTACGTATAAAAAAACAGACACAAAAATGAATCACATGAATGATAATTGTGAGCTCTGTGCTTTTGGTTGATCAGGTGCCCATCGAGAGAGGACTTCCCCCTCATAGAGACGGAACAGAAGGCCCACCTGAGGAGACTCAAAGGTCAGGAGACGGACATTATGACACACTCAAAGCAGCATTTACTGTATGCATCATCAATGTTTAGGTCCGACTTTTCATTCTGTTTCATGAATTCTTGTTTTGTCCTAAAGCCTAATATCTATATTAAATCAGACATATTTTCAGCTCTTTAGTAAGTTTTACGTTGTGTCATATTAGCTCTTTTCTCTCTAAGAGGGAGGGAGTTTCCTTCCCCTGGCCAACCAGCAGACACCTCTGTTAGCTGCAGTGGCAAGCCGTGACTTTTATACCTAGTCCCTCTGACCCCCCCTTCCCTCGCAAAAAGCGGCAAACTCTGGGGCAGAGCCGTGAGGCCAATAAGGAAGTGCCACAAACTGCAGTTCATATATTGGCCGATAGGCGATGACTGCAGGAAGGATCAATTTCCATAGACCCCCATGTTAAAATGCCCAACTTTACAGCAGAAATAAACATGTTTCTACCCCTGGATGCAATAAAATTATTTGGGATATAGTTAGATTCCACCTTAATGATTATTAATTGTTGAGGGGATTGTTTTATAACGCAACCCTTTTATTTATATTAGGTCTTAACGTTTTTGCACACATTAGGGCATGGTCACTTTGATGGACAGGTTGTCAACTTGTCCACTCTGCTAGGCTACAACGTTAGCTAGTTGTAGTTACTGTACTTGACCCTTTAGCCGTGTTTGTGGTGATTGTGCCTTTTAAGGAATGTTGTTACAAATTCGGCATCATGTAAGTTGCGCTGACAGGTCCACACACTGCTTCCCCGCAGCGAGGCTCCGCCCTCCTTTTGACAGTTCACGAGCGTCAAGCTCCTCGCCCCCCCCCCCCGTTGATAATTCACGATCGTCGCCATGCTGATAACATTTTTTTTTTGTAATGGCACCTCATATCAAAAAGGTTGCCGACCCCTGGTCTATGGCTATGACGCCCATAATGCTAAACGGGAGGAAATGTTAAAAGGGGATCCAATTATCCCAGTGGTGGCTAGCTCCAGCCGGCGTCCCGGTGGCCGGAGCTAGCCCCCTGCGGCTCCGATAGTGTCCCGGCGACGGATGTCCGGCGTTATAACTGGAGATCAAGGAATGCAGCGAAACGCGGACTTGGTTCGCCTGCAGCCCGCTGTAGTAGGCTATTAGCTAAATAAATTATGTTGAACAAGGCTTATTAAGGTGAACATCGCCACAATTGTTCTGCTATGTATTGGTGCTTATTTTATTTTTATTAACGTGTGAATGACAAGCATTAAGAATAACAAAAAATAGCTAATTCTCTTGCAGATTGTCTCATTTGATTATGAATTTATCGTTTATATACTGTAGTGGAACTACACTGTTTTATCAAAAGTGCCACGCAGTAACTTGGTATGCATGTATTTCATGTTAGCTTAGCTTCTTAGCCTGAGCTAGCTCTGTTACTTCCAGCTCGGTGGCAGCAAGTCCCGCCTTGGCTCCGCCTCTTTGTCCTTATTTGGATCAGGCTGGAGCAGGCGGGAGTTAGACTCTGACGTCACTGTCAAGCCGTTAGTGATCGACTCCGCCTACTAAGGGCTTCTCGGCAACTCTGCAGAATCCTATGGGTGACGTCATGGACACTACGTCCATTTATATATATAGTCTATGGTCACAACGTATACTTAAGCGGAATATCAAAACAACGGCCCGTGGTGCAAAACGCGTCAATGAAAGCGACCCTCTACCACACAAAACAACACCTGTAGATAACACAATTTGTGTTCTTTGAAATTGAAAAATATATTGCATTGTGTTTGTTACTTTTGTTGCAGTTCTTTATATGTCTTAAGTGTAATTTGTCAAGGAGTGAACTCTGAGGCATGAACTCAAATGCACGACTCAACTCAGACTCAGGTAGTGTTCAAAATAAAGACTTTACTGGTTTAAACACAGTAACAAAACAATAACACTCTTTCGAGGAAAAACAAGGACTATTATCAGGAGCTTAGAGGTACGTAATATGTCCGTGGAGTAGGCTTGTACGTTTGTCCTAAATGAGGAAACGAACCATCAATGGACAGGAGGGAACTGGCACAATATATACACAGGATAAGGGGAACAGGTGGAAACAATCAGGGCGGGGAAACAATCAGGGCGGGGAAAACAATCACGGACGCAGGAGACAGATAGGGGCGGGGAGCGTGGAGGCCTGAAATGAGAGGGAGAATTACTTATCAAAATAAACATAAAGCACAGGACAAAGGGATATGACAAAACTAACATAGAGAATACACTTTCACAATAAGTTTCTTAGACATGACATAATTTGGCTTGGCTTCCTATTTTGTATGGACATGCTTTTATTTTGAAGGCGAGTTTACGCTGTTGACAGGAAGTTGTTGTTGCTATGGAAACAATGTGATGGAGAAAAGCTTCACAGCTGGTGGAACTTGTCATAAAGTCTGCGACAATAAAGCCCACCCATTTAGAGGAAAGATATGATTGATCAATTGTACTGACATTTGACAATACTCTCTCATTGAGTTACTGTAGCGGGCCCTCTGTGAATTCATAGCTGGACCACCAATCAGCTCCTGTCTTCACAGTAACTCACAGAGACCAACACACTCTCACTCCCTGAACATCCAGGAGTGACGCTTGGTCAGGGTCCTTCGACGTGCAGTTGTGACGCGCCGAGTCTCGTTCAGCTTCATAAACGGACGCAAAGAGCTTTCAACTGATTGCAATGTATTGCCATCAGCGGCTGTATTTGACGCTCAGGGAAGCACTGTATCGGTCCATGTCGGCGGCACTTAAAGGCAATGTGAGCGTCCATTCCCATTGGATAACGGAGGATTTTACACCCGGAAGTAAATATTCTCTTTACTGTCGATTGATTTTACAGTGATATCTGTCCTACTCATCAACTCAAAAACACCAGATTATCCTTGTTAATTACACAACATTGATTGGTTTAAATTGTGTTCAATGCTTTTGTATTTTTCCCCTTCGATTCGGAGAAACAAATATTTTTTCGGAGTTTAGGATGGCAGAACACTACCCAGAATCCTCAGCTATCGTTTGGGACTACACCATGTGATTTGCTTCACAAACCCCGTGATTAGTCCTCAAGCTCTGTGATTGGTTGACCTCCAACTGCATTCCATATGAAAAAAACTTTTCGTAAAAGATAAAAATCATACTTTATTCAGCAGTGCTTGCTTTACTCTTTGAAAGTCATCACATGAATGCATTGTAATAAATGGTTCGGCTGCATTAAATATTACACATCTGTCGTAGTTATTTATGTATCTACAGAAATCGGGCCTCAGAATAGACCGGAAACTATTCATTTCATTTCAAACCTTTATTTATACAGATAAATCCCATTGAGATCATTGATCTCTTTTTCAAGGGAGACCTGCTCAAGTAGTTCCACATGAAACATAAAAACATAAATAGAACAACAAAAGGACATCATACAGCTCATTTACATAATCATCCACATAAACAGGTACCATAGCTTCCGATTGAGTAGCATCCAATCGAGCTTTAAAAACATTTAGTGGCACCAGATTGTTCAGTTTCTTTTACCGTTCTGTTTTAATTTCACAATAAAGTTAGTAGTAATATTTTGTTTTGATATTATTGTTTTTTATTAACTACTAGACCGCTGGGTCATGTTAAGACCATCTTTTCTGTATTGCTGTGGGTTTTTTCCATCGCTTTTGTGTTACAAATATCAAAACAATAACAAAATATATCCATCGTAAACTAAACCAGAAACAGCAGTATAGAGTGGCGAAGTCCCTCCCCTTCCGGTGGACCTCCATGGGACCTTATTTCGGAAAAATTATGTATTGAAGTCAATGGAGAGAGAAAGATTATCTTTCGATCCCGTTTGAATTGTGCCACGAATTACACATATGATGTTTGTCAATTTAAAAGATAATTTTGCAAGTCATAAAAAAAAGAATGTGTCGTAAAACTGTGAAGTAACACATTTGTTTGTGTGAAACGGTCAATGAACTACATCTCTGGTCTCGCAGAACAACACACGTCACCAAGATGGCCGTCACTACTGTCTTGTCAACAAAAGGATTGACTACCCTCACTATCACCACAATGAAACACGTCCAGAAGAATGTCATGCAAAGCTGCCTGCCTGCGTTCCTTTGATTCTCTCTGAACTGCCTGGTCTTTTTAATGTTTAATGTCAACCATTTGTGCAGATAGCATGAAGTAGAAAAGATCGCAGATGCTAATGTAGCGTTAGCATTTCTCCCCCGGGCTTAAATTGTGTGATCACACCGGTGTGACAGTACTCTTCAAAGGGTTCACGAAATATGACCACTCTTACTGTTTAACATGTTGGGTTACTTAATGTTACTTCACGTTAATGCTAATACAAATGACAAGGCTGAAATGCTAACTAACGTGCTTGCTACTAGCTAGGTAGCTAACTTGATCCAGCCACTCCTGGTCCTTTCATCAGACGGGAAGCGAAAGAACGAGCAAGACCCATTGCTGGTATGATAACAACCTGGTACTAAGCACACAGGCATCTTGTTAAAGTTATCTTATCTTAGCCAGCGCCATATAGATAGATTATATCTATATGGCGCGGATCTTAGCTATCTCTTAGTGGAGGAAAACAATTGTAACATCACTTACGCGACTCTGGGATTTGTAGTCTTTCTAGTTGCTTATTTTTCATAGTCTTATATTTCAACAGTTTTACGACAAACTGTGACTTTTTTGACATGGAAATGATTTTTTAAGATTGACAAACATGTGTAATTCATGGCACAAATCAAACGGGATCGAAAGATAAGTTTTCTCCATTGACTTCAATGCATAATTTTTCCGAAATAAGGTCCCATGGACCGGAAGTAGATGGGCGTGACTTCGCCACTCTATATTTTATTTTGTTAACACTGTAAACTTGACAGCTTTTTAACCCGCACCTCCTACTGGTTAAAGCACGTTATTACACGTTTAGAGTAATTGCAATGCAGGTAGATTGTGTTGCTTTTTAATGACTGTTTAAAATGCCTTTTTCTTAATGTCTTTCATTTTTGTAAAGCACTTTTGAATGTGTTATATTTTATGAAAACATTTAAATATTAAGAGTAGGGCTTTCAAGTTAACGCGTTAACAAATGAACGCCTCTAATTATTTTAACGCGATTAACGCATGTGTATTTTTTTTCCTCGCCCGCTCCGTAGTTTCAGAGCACATCGAGTTTAAAATACCATCTACAAGCTCATGCTGACAGCCCCGCTCCTGCTGCCCGCTTGCGGCATACCACACTTCCACGCTAACCGGCAGGCACCGACTGGCCATCGGGAGGTTGGGGAGGGTGTGTGTATGTGTGGCGCGAGCGAGCGAGAGAGAACGGGCACACCTTACCGTGTATTGTTGTTGTTAGCATCTGGTGCTAGCTAGCTGCGCTAACGGATATAAGGAGCTGTTTAAATGAAAACAGAGGAGCGACATTTCGCCGACAACTGCGCAGAGCACTTGACTTTATGCAGGAAGCCAGACAGTGGGACATTGTACGAAAAGTTAGCGCACTCAGCACGGATAGTGCGCGCAACATGATTGCAGCGTCCAGGCAGCTCCCGTTCGAGCATATGCCTCGAGTTGCACATAAAACACACACACACACACACACACACACACACACACACACACACACACACACACACACACACACACACACACACACACCCCCCGTTTGTATTGTATTATTGTATGAGAGAGGTTCCAGGTTGAATTGAAGCGAATATTTGTAATGTTCAGAGGTTGTTGTGTTTAATATTCATTAGAATATTTGTCATTGTTCAAATGATAATAAACATTTGCATAAAGCATATTTGTCCATTCATATGTTGATAACAGTATTAAAAACTTGAAAAATATTCCTCTAAGGTACATTTAGAACAGATACAAAATGTGTGATTCATTTGTGATTAATTGCAATTAACTATTTTAATCGACTGACAGCCCTAATTAAGAGTACATACAAAATATGGGGAAAGTAGAAGGTCAATGATAGAAATATAGAATAGAAAATATCAAGAAGATACTGTAAGTGATCTCTACAATAAAACAGTTTAGTGCCGGATGTACAAAGATATTAATAGGAGGATGTGCAAAACAGACAAACTAATTAGGCTTTATTTAAACATTAAATCATACTTTAGGTTAAGGTCTTCTTTTAAATACATGTAAGCAAAAAGCTTTGGGGGTATCTGATAAATATGAAACCTGACAAAGTACTTAACGTTTAATATATTGCATGGTTTGTTTTGGGACTCGACAATCAACTTTCCTGCAATGTTAACTATGTTGAAGCACTTATTTTAACCGATATTATACATATTTATTATACTCTTATAAGATGTATGTAGATAGAATAAGAAATGTGAAGAATATGACACACATATTGATAGATGTCTTGTTGAGGAACCTATGACCCAAGTTTGTCATCATTGCATAACTACACCGTAGTTGTGTATATGATATGTCAATAAACCTTTGAAAATCTTGAAATCTTGAAAGGGATGTGCAAAATAGCAATTATATACAGTCTTTAATGAACTATTAGAGAATAACGAGTAATGAATATACTTTATAGAGATCTGCAGATACATATTTTGTCTTCTCAAGCACCAACTATCAAATATCTCTCCTGATTGTTGGCACTTAACAATCACCTTCCCTGAATTTTACTCAGGTGTAACTAAAGTCTGATTTAAGGGTTGTTTATATTTCACATCATTAATCAGAATCTGTAAAGTAACTAAGATAAATGTAGTGGAGTAAAAAGACCAGGTTAACCTTAAAGAAAGCCCTCAGGATTCTAAAAGACCCCCATCACCCCAGCCACAAACTGTTCTGTCTGTTGCCGTCTGGCAGGCGGTACCACAGCATCCGGACTAAAACCACCAGACTGAGGGACAGCTTCATCCCACAGGCCATAAGACTATTAAACACCTGATCTTTTAAACAACATCCATAACATTCATCTGGCTGCTACTTAGAAATTATTTGTCAAATATATCATATTCCAATCACTTATAGACTCTTATTGCACTATTTCACTTTTTACTATTTTACAATTTTTCTGTTTGTATTGACTATTTTTTCTGTGTATCTGTTTTATTGTGTTGCACTGTTGGAGGAGCCTGTGACCTAAGGGGGGGGGTGGGGTAGAACACGTTCGATTCTTGTTTTGGATAGTGTGCCGTCGATGGGATTCATTAGAGGCTTCTCAATACTCAAATTTCCCCTCCTCGACTCCTCAGTCCTCCGGTAGTGACCCGGAAATTAATTTCAGCGCGCCATTTTGAAGGACATCTCATTTCTCTAAATGCACACCGAGGACCGAGCATCGAGCGTCGAGGAGGCTCTCTGGAGGAGCTATAACCGAGGAGACACTGATGGTTCCTCCACGGCTCCTCCGCGGATGCATTTCCGGGAACGGTGGAGGCGTGACGCACGGCCGGACTTATCTCAGCCAATGACAGCTCTGCATGCATCCTCTGGATATTATTTTAGAAACTGCTTTCATCGCGTCGCGATGTTTCCAGAGAGAACAGCTGTGAGGTCCGTGCAGAAAGCAGAGCAGTGTGTATAATATATATCACTCAACATTACTCTCTGTATTTGTATGCTGTAGTTTAGTAGATATCTACAAACAAAGAGTCGATATTTTTCTAAGACCATTTAGTGCTTCACATAATACAATACACAACGGCTGTAGCCTGATTATGCTTTAGGAGCTGTAAGTGTGTGTGCGTAGGCCTACAGTGTGTATGTGTGTGTGTGTGTGTGTGGTACAGTATGTAGGTGTGTGTTGTACAGTGCGTAGATGTGGCGGACAGACGGGTCTCAGTTGGTTTGGTGTCCTCTGCTTACTTTTAATACTTGTAAATACAACTTTTGGTCCGTAATTTCAATTCCCCATTTCAGCGACCAGAGAGAGGGGGGGATATATCCAGTCTCTGATTGTGTTACGTTATTATGAGAGTGCTCTCATACTTTAAATTGTATATATTTATATAAATATAATGTTACTGTGTGTGAAGCAGGCAGGACCCAAATGCAGATTAAAGTGAAAATTCCTTTATTTCAAGGCTATAACAGAACACTCACCGGAGACTTACTCACAACACAAGACGAACCGACAAAGACAGACATAAAAACCAGAACTTAAATACACACAAGACTAATCACACAAACAAGACACAGGTGAGGAGGGAGGAGAAAACACAGGGACTCCAGGTGAACACAATCGGGTAAATTAGACACACCAGGGAAACTAACGACAGGGAACCACAGACAGATTTAAACGTATCACTAGGCCACCAGGGTGGGTGGAGGGGGTCAGGAGGACGGGACTGAGCTGACCGCCCAGGGGCACAGCAGAGGACCAGGAAGGGATCTCGGGCAGACGGCCCGGGGGCAAGGCAGAGTTCAAAAAGGGGAATTCGGGTGGACGGCCCGGGGGCAAGGCAGAGTTCAAAAAGGGGGACTCGGGCGGACGGCCCGGGGGCAAGGCAGAGTTCAAAAAGGGGAACTCGGGCGGACGGCCCGGGGGAAAGGCAGAGTTCAAGGAGGGGTTCTCGGGCGGACGGCCCGGGGGCAAGGCAGAGTTCAAAAAGGGGTTCTAGGGCGGACGGCCCGGGGGCAAGGCAGAGTTCGAGGAGGGGCGAAGACCACAGCTCTCAGGGGACCGGGCAGGAGCCGGTGTTGACCGGACAGTAACCAGAGCCGGTGGGACAGGTGTCGGCAAGATTCCCCACGGAAGAGGACAAGGAGTTGGCAGGACCCCCGGCGAGACATGTCGAGGCCTCCAACGAAACAGGACATGAGGTTGGCAGGACCCCTGGTAGAGAAGTAGTCGGCGGGGCCTCCAACGGCACAGGACACAGGGTTGGCAGGACCCTCGGCAGGAGAGTAGTCGGCGGGGCCTCCAACGGCACAGGACATAGGATTGGCAGGACCCCCGGCAGGAGAGTAGATGGCGGAACCTCCAACGAGACAGGACAAAGGGTTGGCAGGACCCCCGGCAGGAGAGTAGTCGGTGGGGCCTCCAACGGGACAGGACACAGGGTTGGCAGGACCCCCGGCAGGAGAGTAGTCGGCGGGGCCTCCAACGGCACAGGACATAGGATTGGCAGAACCCCCGGCAGGAGAGTAGTCGGCGGGGCCTCCAACGGCACAGGACAAGGAGCTGGCAGGACCCCCGGCAGGAGAGTAGTCGGCGGGGCCTCCAACGGCACAGGACATAGGATTGGCAGGACCCCCGGCAGGAGAGTAGATGGCGGGACCTCCAACAAGACAGGACAAAGGGTTGGCAGGACCCCCGGCAGGAGAGTAGTCGGCGGGGCCTCCAACGGGACAGGACACAGGGTTGGCAGGACCCCCGGCAGGAGAGTAGTCGGCGGGGCCTCCAACGGCACAGGACATAGGATTGGCAGAACCCCCGGCAGGAGAGTAGTCGGCGGGGTCTCCAACGAGACAGGACAAGGAGCTGGCAGGACCCCCGGCAGGAGAGTAGATGGCGGGACCTCCAACGGGACAGGACAAAGGGTTGGCAGGACCCCCAGCGGAACCTCCAACGGTACTTGAGTAGGGACTTGAGTGGGAACTCGAGAGAGGGCTTGAGAGGTAACTCGAGAGGTGATTTGAGAGGGGACTCGAGAGAGAGAACTCGAGAGGTGACTGGAGAGGGGACTCGACAGGGAACTCGAGAGGAGACTCGAGAGGGAACTTGAGAGGGGACTCGAGAGGAGACTTGAGAGGGGACTCGAGAAGGAACTTGAGAAGAGACTCGAGAGGGAACTTGAGAAGTGTCTTGAACAGGGACTCGAGAGGGGAATCGAGAGTAGATTTGAGAGATGACTTGAAAGGGAACTCGAGAGGGGACTCGAGAGGGAACTTGAGAGGGGACTCGAGAGGGAACTTGAGAGGGAACTGGAGAGAAGACTTGAGAGTGGACTCGAGAGGGGACTCGAGAGGGAACTGGAGGGGTGACTTGAAAGGGGACTCGAGAGGGGACTCGAGAGGAGACTTGAGAGGGAACTGGAGAGGAAACTTGAGAGATGACTCGAGAGGGGACTTGACAGGGGATTTGGAAGGAGACTTGAGAGGTGACTTGAGAGGTGACTCGAGAGGTAGCTCGAGAGGGAACTCGAGAGGAGACTTGAGAGATGACTCGAGAGATGACTCGAGAGGGAACTGGAGGGGTGACTTGAGAGGGAACTGGAGGGGTGACTTGAGAGAGTTGGTTCGCCAACAGAACACGGGGGGCTGGAGTCGGCCGGTATGCTGACTGGACTCGGGGAGCTGGCGTCGGCTGGAGAGCCAGCAGGAGACGAGGTGCTGGAGTCGGCCGGTATGCCGACAGGACTTGGGGAGCTGGCGTCGGCTGGAGAGCCAGCAGGAGACGAGGTGCTGGAGTCGGCCGGTATGCCGACAGGACTCGGGGAGCTGGCGTCGGCTGGAGAGCCAGCAGGAGACGAGGTGCTGGAGTCGGCCGGTACACCGACAGGACACGGGGAGCTGGCGTCGGCCGGAGACGAGGGGCTGGAGTCTAAACCATGGCTGCTGGGGCCAGGACTGAGGCTGGAACCATGGCTGCTGGGGCCATAACTGGGGCTGGAACCATGGCTGCTGGGGCCTGTACTGGAGCCGGAACCATGGCTGCTGGGGCCGGAACCATGGCTGCTGGGGCCAGAACTGGGGCTGGAACCATGGCTGCTGGGGCCTGTACTGGAGCCGGAACCATGGCTGCTGGGGCCGGCACTGGAGCCGGAACCATGGCTGTTGGGCGCGGAGCGGAAGCCTGGACCCTGGCTGTGTAAGCCAGGTAATGGAGTATGGAAGCAAAGCTGCGTGGGCCGGTACTGGAGCATGGAGTCATGGCTGCTGGGGCCTGTACTGGGGCCGGAACCATGGCTGTGTGGGCCGGTTCTGTAGCCGGAACCATGGTTGCTGGGGCTCGGGCTGCTAGCCTGGCCTTGCGACGACTCCTCTTAGCAGCCGCCTGAATACTCCGTGGACCTCCATAAGCCAGACGAGTTCCGGAATACGGCTCCTGGACAGGAGCAGGAACTGGGGCAGAAGCACGGGTTGACTTCAGGCGGAACCCACCAAGGCGTATGGTGCCAGGTTGGGAATTGGGAGACATGGAGCTAGCATTCCTGGGGCTAGCAGGCCGGGAATCACATACTTGAAGGAAGTCCAAAATCCAGTCAGGTAAGAACTCAACAAAACATGGTTTCTCTGCTGCCAACCGGAGCGCCTCTACCAGAGCGGCCCTCTTCTGCCGAACACTGGACGCTCCCTTCCACCAATCGAAGCAGCAAGCCAGATAGAAGGTTAAATGCTGTAATTCAACCTCCCATGGATCATTTGCTGAGTCCATTTGTGGTCGGTTCGTA
Source organism: Gymnodraco acuticeps (assembly GCF_902827175.1). Taxonomy (NCBI): domain Eukaryota; kingdom Metazoa; phylum Chordata; class Actinopteri; order Perciformes; family Bathydraconidae; genus Gymnodraco; species Gymnodraco acuticeps. The sequence continues at coordinate 1,958,563 of NW_022992059.1, read as the reverse complement.
ATGTTACGGTGTGTGAAGCAGGCAGGACCCAAATGCAGATTAAAGTGAAAATTCCTTTATTTCAAGGCTATAACAGAACACTCACCGGAGACTTACTCACAACAATGAACCGACAAAGACAGACAGAAAAATCAGAACTTAAATACACACAAGACTAATCACACAAACAAGACACAGGTGAGGAGGGAGGAGAAAACACAGGGACTCCAGGTGAACACAATCGGGTAAATTAGACACACCAGGGAAACTAACGACAGGGAACCACAGACAGATTTAAACAAGACACAACGCAGACAGAAACAGGCAAGACAGGAGGTGAAGACCTTTAAAAAATAAAACATGAAACAAAATACAATACAGACAGATCGTGACATATATTTGTGTGTGTGTGACCGCATCTGTAGCTTGTTATTGTCTCATTATACCGCACTCTCACTTAATTCAAAGTAAATATGTGGGGGAACAATGTTCAGCTGATGTAACAGAGATTATAAAATACAGCGCTATGACAAAACACTCGACAGCTGATGCAGCTGTTGCCACGTAATAATGAACGGACGTCGCTTTAATATGATCGCTCAGAGGAGAGGAGTTCTCATTTCTTTAAACGCCTGCTGCTTCCCCTCCTCTCTCCTCGGTTCCCCTCCTCGGTCCTCCGCTCGCATCTCCTGTGGATGGGACTAAGTCTTGAGGAGAGGAGTCGAGGAGGGGAAATTTAAGAATTGAGAAGCCTCTGTTTCAAAGTGCTGTTTGACGCTCCGTGTAAACTTCGCTCACTGCCACTCCAACATCCAATCACAGAGCTTGAGGACTAATCACAGGGTTTGTCAAGCAAAGCACATGGTGTAGTCCTAAACGATAGCTGAGGATTCTGGGTAGTGTAGTGTCTTCTGCCATCCTAAACTCCGAAAAAAAATGTGTTTCTCCAAATCGAAGGTGAAAAATACAAAAGCATTGTACACAATTTAAACCAATCAATGTTGTGTAATTAACAAGGATAATCTGGTGTTTTTTAGTTGATGAGTAGTGCAGATATCACTGTAAAATCAATCGACAGTAAAGAGAATACTTACTTCCGGGTGTAAAATCCTGCGCTATCCAATGGGAATGGACGCTCACATTGCCTTTAAGGGTGCATTCACACCTAATAGTCCGCTTCTCTGGTGCGCACCAGACCACAGTTTGTTACATTGTTTCATTTTTCAGAAGGTTCGGTTTACATGGGCAAAAAAAAAAAACGGAAACAAACTCAAACGGACTATAAACTTTAAACACAAGTCATGTACACGGAAATGCTGTTCAACCATTGGTCAGACATTAAGGGGGTAAAAACGCAAATCCCGGCAATTTCTACCGGAGCCCAGTGTCCTGCACGGGTCTGATTTTCAAGACCCGCTCCCGCCCCGCACCCGCGATGTGCAATACCGAACCCGCCCCGCTACCCGCACATATTGCCAATTAGTTCCGCAACCCGACCCGACCCGTCGGTACAAGATCCGCAACCTGACCCGAACCCGCATAGCATATATGAGCAGTGAAAACGTGCAATTATTAACACACGCAGTTGCATTTGTCTCAAAAAGCGTGGGATGTTGGTTATTTTCCTCCATCTAGGATGACACAAAAAGCCTCCCAGACGTTGGATTTCGCTCTTGAGGAAGTGTTATTGAAAATGCTGTATTCTCCACTAGAGAGCTTCACCTCAGCCATTTCGAATGTGGCTCGCATAGCAGCAGATTGATGCGCTGCAGAGGTTATGATTATGCGCGGTCCCGCGGGGGAGAGGTCTGAGGATTTAAACATTAAACTCAATTATTATTATTTTAATATATTTATTATGCAATACCCGCGACCCGACCCGCATCATCTTTGTTTTACCCAGAACCGAACCCGGAAAAAAGCGTTTGAAAAAATACCACCCGCGAATCACCTTTTTTGCGGTTCACCCGTCGGGTACTCGTGGGTACCCGACCCGATGCAGGACTCTGCCGGAGCCTCCGCCATGGATCATCGGCACTTTCGGCAGGTTATTCTCATGCTGCTGTTAATCTGGAGATCAACAGACACTAGCGGCCCGCGCATATGATTACATAATCAGACAAGGTCCGTTAAAAAACATTATAACACATATAATGAGAGACGTTCTGCAGTAAGGAGGGGCGTTTCACCGACGACAGGTGTTCTTACTTTTATGTAGCTGACGGAGTATTTTTACTTTACACGACACTGTTCAACACTTCATTCTGCTTCACTCTTTAACTAAACAACCGCGGATTTCTTGAAAGACTCTTTCGTTAAAGATTTTTGAAGACATCCGCGTTCTTGTGACACATAAATACTTTGCTTCCTACACTGTAAAAAAAAAAAACTGTAAAAATCTGGCAGCTGGTGCTTCCAAAAACTTACCGTCAAATTACAGTGAAATACCCTAATTACAATAATGGGGAAAAACCGTAAATTCACAGTAAATATAATGAATTTCCTTTACAGAGAAACACTGTTATTTTACAGGTATCTTCCCTTGTTTATTACGGACATAATTTAGAGTTAAGCATGTAAAAACTGTTATTTTACAGTTTTATCCTAAATTATTACGGTAAAACACCTTCAATAAAGTGACAGAACTTAAAGTTCAGCAGTGAAACACTGTTATTTTACAGGTGTATCTGCTCTTTTTACAGTCAATAACCTTTAATAAAAGTACAGCACTAAAACTTCTACGGGCAAAAAACCCGTAAAAAAACGGTCAAATGGCTGGCAGCAGCAGGCTGCCAAACAAAAACCATAACATTAAAGTAAAAACACTGAAATAAAGTGCAAAAGCAATTAATATACAGGAATTGTCCTTAAAGATTTTACAGGAAAACACTTTCCTCTCTTTTCAAAATCCATTGTCTTAAAATGTTACATTCAAATACCTTAAATAAAGTTCTGATGAGAAAAACAGTTTTTTACATATTTTTTTATTAGATTTGTATGATCTTACACCAACATAAATACAGAACCTAAAGTTCTACAGCTAGAATACTGTTATTTTACAGCTTTTTTCTAACATTTTCCAATCAAACAGGTTCAACAAAATGACATCACAAAATGTTCTGTAGGAAACAATTACTCTGAAAACTTATATATATATAAAAATATTTGTAGAATTATAGTACAACTAATGAATACAGCATTTCATATTTAAACATCATACTTATAAACAGTAGAAACAAAAAGTAAGTAGAATTTTTTTAAGATTACTTTGAAACATTCTCATCTGAAAATAACAAGATTTACAAAATGGCGGCATATGTTCACATTGTCCATTTGAAGGAGCAGTGTGCAGGATTTAGTACGTCTAACATTGGGGATGTAGGTTCCAACCAATGGATAACTTGTTCACTCACCCTCCTATCCCAAGTTTGTAGGATAATGTATGTTGGCTGCAAAAAACATGAGGCCCAATCATGTTTCCTCGGTCCATTCTGCCCTACTGTAGACGTGGCAGTGCAACCTAGAGGACAAACAGATCAGAATCAGAAACGGGTTTATTGCCAGGTAGGTTCACACGTATGAGGAATTTCACTAGGTGTCGTGGTGCATACAAATAAAACAAAGTACACAGATAGCAAACTATATTAAGAACACTAATAAAAATATAGTAAGATGGCAATAAAATAAAGCAGTAATTTACATCGAAATAGAATGCAATAAATTATAGAATATAAAATATGTGCAGTAAGCAATATTTAAACATTGCATTATTTACCATCCTGTGATCTCCATTATGTAATGCATAGAGTCTGCGTTGTGGCTGAGGTAAAGTGTCAGTGGGGAGGGAGCGGGCCTTGTTGAGGTGGAGAGAGGTTTTGGTCCTGATGGAGAGAAGTTCTGGTCCTGATGGAGAGAAGTGTTGGTCCTGATGGAGAGAGGTTTTGGTCCTGGTGGCGAGAGGTTTTGGTCCTGATGGAGAGAGGTTTTGGTCCTGATGGAGAGAGGTTCTGGTCCTGATGGAGAGAGGTTTTGGTCCTGATGGAGAGAGGTGTTGGTCCTGATGGAGAAAGGTTCTGGTCCTGATGGAGCGCGGAGGGGAGGGGGGTGAACAGTTTGTGTCCAGGGTCGGAGGGGTCGGCCACTATCTTCCCGCCTCAGGGTTCTGGAGGCATGCAGGTCGTGGAGGGATGGCAGATTACAGCCGATCACCTTCTCTGCAGAGCGGATGACACGCTGCAGCCTGCCCTTATCCTTGGCTGTGGCTGCAGCGTACCAGATGGTGATGGAGTATCCTCGGCTGTGCTTTTTTGGTGAGGGAGCAGATGTTCTGCTCCCGTTTGAGGTCCTGGGCGATGATGGTGCCCAGGAAGCGGAAAGATTCCACAGCAGTTACTGGGGAGTCACACAGAGTGATGGGGGTGGGTGGGGCTGCGTTCTTCCTAAAGTCCACAACCATTTCCACTGCCTTGAGAGCGTTGAGCTCCAGGTGGTTTTCCCCACACCAGGTCACCAGATGGTTCATCTCCCACCTGTAGGCAGACTCGTCCCCACCAGAGATGAGTCCGATGAGGGTGGTGTCGTCTGAACTTCAGTAGCTTGACAGACTGGTGACTGGAGGTGCAGCTGTTGGTGTACAGGGAGAAGAGCAGAGGGGAAAGAACGCAGCCTTGAGGGGAACCGATGCTGATGGTCCGGGAGTCAGAGAGGTGTTTCCCCAGCCTCACGTGCTGCTTCCTGTCAGACAGGAAGTCTGTGATCCACCTGCAGGTGGAGACGGGCACGTGCAGCTGGGAGAGCTTGTCCTGCAGCAGAGCCGGGATGATGGTGTTGAAGGCGGAACTGAAAACCACAAACAGGATCCTGGCGTAGGTTCCTGCTGTGTCCAGGTGCTGGAGGAGGAAGTGAAGTGATAACTATTAGTAAACCATAATGATGGATGTTATTATCAGCAGCTGCCAATAGATCCCCTACATCTTGTATGATGGACCTTTGAAGCAGGGTTACACAAAACACACACACACAAAATTGTAAAACAGTTATTGAGAGCATCCCAAGGGCATTGATCCTATGCTAAACCTTCCAGAACACCAACTTTCTAATACCTTAGAAACGACAACTAGCCGTTGGCACGAATGTAATGCTTCAGCTTCCTACAACTTTAAAGCTGTGTGGACGTGGCTCTATGAAGAGTCGTTCATATTTTCTCATTATTTCATAAGTTTAGAAGGGGTAACAACAGTTACCTTTTGTTAATTTTCACCTCGAGCCAAACTTGTGTGACTTGTTTCTGAAATCCCTTTCTCTTAAAGTGAATACATAAAATAAAAAAACAGTGAAGCTTACCCTAAAACTAACCACTGGATAGGGTTAACCCTAACCCATATATATGTTTGTATTATTATTATTTTTTTAAATATATATCATATAGCACCAAATTGCAACTAATCTATATCTACGGTCACTTTTCACATTGAACATGAGCTCTTTTATTAAATAAACTTAACGCTTTTCATTTTAAGTTGAGTTTAGTGTTTTTGACCCTAAGAAACACTGATGCATTAATCAATAACAATAATCCACAGCTCCTCTCTCTGCTCCAGAGGATTTAAAGAATGTATTAGGGATCGACCGATATGGCTTTTTCAAGGCCGATACCGATACCAATTATTAGTAATCAAGGAGACCGATAACTGATATTTGGAACCGATATACATTTGCAGTAAAAAAAAAAATCTTGGTGTCAAAATGTCGAATAACACAAACTCCAACACAACTTATTTGAAATGCATTTAAGCATATATTATGTTTAATTAACTTTTAAACATCTTACAACTGGTTTCCTCTCTGTGCCCTTTTCTTTAGTGCAGTCATCTGCAATGAGTTAGAGAGAGAGACAAGAAGTGGGGCTGCAGGCTGACATGCTTAACTAACAATAATGCTTAATTTATTATATCTGTCTATCTAGCATAACATCCCAATAAACTGCTAGCAACTGCAAAACACTAGTGCTAGCTAATGTTTTGCAAACTATTAAAAGTGAGGCTATTACAGTAGACCTAACGTTAGTCTAGTAGCCTCACTTCTAATATTTTGCTAAACATTTGCTAGATACATGTTGGCTAGCTAATGAGCTTCACATATCAACCTGAAAAACTGCAAGGCTCCACTCGCAGCTCCTCCAATCAACACCAATTCTAATTTTCATTTGAACTTTCTATTTTTTTAAAATAAAAATCATGTTTGTATCACTACACTTCTAAGGCACACCATGGGTAAAAAAATATCCGTATTATTTCCTATGTTATTCCTAGTGTTTCTTTAAATACATTGTTTTTGATTACCACAAATCATTATTTTAATTCTCCATTTCTAAATGGATTTAGAATTTAAATTCTAAACTATTCATAAAATAGTTTATGCCAAGTGTGATACAAATGCAAAAAAATAAAGATACTTTAATGATAATTTTGTTAAAAATAATAATTTTAGCAGAGATTTGGACCAAGCATGTATGATGTAGTAATACAACAACTATTTTAGTTCACACAGTGTGACATTAGCTAGTCATGTTAGCTTGTAATATATAGAGCAGAGCTAACTAGCAAGTTAGCCAAACGTTAGTGGTTAGCAGTTTATGCTATAATAGCTGTTGGCTACTGAACATTAACAAACTGGATTCCGCTGTAAAAAAGCTGTTAAACTTTACAATAAGATTGGCGACTGATTGATTGATTGAAAAGTTTATTAACAGCTTGTATATTGGGTACAGTACAGTACAGCTCAAAACATACAATTGTTAAGGGGATGCAGACCAGAGAAAGACTTTCGTCTTGTTTACATCAGGGTCCCCCATTTCCAATTCATCATGTCATTTAAGACATATAAGACATATTTGACATACAGATGGCTTATTTACAATTTACATACAGGTGGTTTTTTTACATACAGATTGCTTGTTTACAATTTTCATTTTAGATTTCGTTCTAATACATCCTAACCGGACATTTAAGACATACCAAGTCTACAGATATACAGTTAGTAACAGAGTCTAAAATGCGAGTATTTACATAGATGGGGGGGGGGGGGAAGCTGTCCATTGAACGACAGGTTGAGATTTGTACCATTACCGGGGCCAGTTTTGCAATGCTCTCCCCCGAAGGTGCTCTTTAAGAGAGGTTTTGAAGGTAAGTATAGTTTTACTTTCCTTTACAGTTGTGGGAAGAGCGTTCCACCTTGATGTGGCATAATTGCGAAACGTGTATTCCCCCTTTTTTGTGCCAAATCTGGGTTTCACATGATTTGTGGAGCTCCCTCTGGTGTTATGATCATGGTATTCCTTGACCTTTGGGAATAATTTTGACATGTACATGGGTACCATAGAGGTGTAGTGGATCTAGTAGACCAGGCCCATTGCAAGTAGCTGTACTCTGTCGTCTACTCTAAGCCATCCTAGGTTGTCAAAGTGGGCAGAGGTGAGGTGGGTTCTAGATGAAAGGTCAAGCAGTAGTCTGACCAGTTTATTTTGCGATGTTTGAAGTTTTATTTTTAGCGCCTTGGAGGTGCTATGGTACCATGACGTGCAAGCATAGTCATAGTACCCTTGAATGAGTGCTCCTGCCAGAGTTTTCAGGGGGTTTTTGTTTACCAGAGAGGAGATCCGGTATAGGAATCTAGTTCTTTGATTGACTTTTTTGATTACATTGGATGCCATTTTGTCACAGGAGAGGTTTGCCTCAAGAATAGATCCTAGGTATGTAATTTCCTTCTTACTTGTGACAATAATGTCGCCCACTGCAACTGAGAAGTCGTCGGATTTGCTGAGATTATGTTTCGAACCGAAGAGAATGGACTCTGTTTTACCCAGGCGTAATGATAATTTATTATCGGCGAGCCAGGTGCAGATTCTGCCGAGCTCGGAGCTGAGGGTTTTTTCAACCTGCAATCTGCTCCTGTCAGAGACCAGCAGGGCTGAGTCGTCCGCGAACAGGAACAAGTTGCAGTCACATGCTGATGACATGTCGTTTGCATAAATTAGGAACAGTAACGGACCTAATATGCTTCCTTGTGGAACACCACAGCTCACTGGGAGGGGGGGGGACAGAGTACCGTTTACCTCCACCATCTGTTCTCTCCCCCAGGTAGGATTGCATCCAGCTCACCGATAGTTTATCAAAACCTTGCTTTTAGCTTGTCAATCAGAATGGGGTGATTGACAGTGTCAAAAGCCTTTTGTAGGTCCAGCATCACCATGCCGCAGTACTTGCCCTGGTCCACCTGTTGTTTGATGTGGTCGCTCAAATAAAGAAGGCATGTGTCAGTGGAGTGGGATGTTCTAAAGCCAGATTGAAATTCATAGATTAGTTTGGAGTTGGAGTCTCAGCTTTAATCGGATATATTGTATGTACAGCTACGATAAGTAATAAGGGTACTTTTATCTTGAGTTCTGTGCCAATGTCCGTTAGCATTTTTCGCTCAGGGGTCATTTAGATGCTTCTTATGAGACTTGTGTTTTGTTTTGGTAAACATGGTTTGTATCGTCAATTAGCTGAGATTATTTCCGTTAATCTGGTATAACACATTAATAGGTTCTTAAATATTAAGATCCCCTGAGACCAGTGTTGGGGAAGTTACTTTTAAAAAGTAGTGTTTGCTCGTTACTCGTTACTTCTTTAAAAAAGTAATCCCTTACTTTACTTAGTTACCCTGCAAGGAAAGTAACTTTTTACGTTACTCGTTACTTTTACGTTACTTTTATGTTGCTCGACTTTGGGCAGAACTCCATCTCTGTTCCTAAATGTGTAGGCTTACATAAAGTTCTACATATATGGAGGACATAACAGATATTTCTTTTGTGCTCTTTATTATAAAAAAATGCCACAGAGCACTTAACAAAACATTGGGCTATCAATATCAAATATCAATATAAAATCATAATCATTAAACAGGCTAGCCCCAAAATAGGTGCAAAGCTAGTGCAAATCATATCAATAGGCTCCTTAGGAACAACATGATAACCTCAAAATGGGTCATGTGTCTCAAAATAAAACATGCCTCATGTAAATCCAACAGAAAAAGAATAACTTCAAAATGTCTTGATATCGATGGCTTGTGTAAATAAAATAAAATGGCATAATACAGCTTGGAAGCAAAGACATTTTAGCCAAAATAAAATCAAGAACAACTTAAAGCAGGACTGGCCTCAGAATTAAAAGGCTATGTTCACTGCATATGCTCACCCTTCTTCACAGTATGATGGCAGATAAAAAAAAGAGGATATTAGGCATAGGCTTGAGCTATGTCTATAGCATGGGTGGCAGGCAACCTATTCCACATCAGTACAAAATGTGCGATTATACCTCATCAGGAGCAGTCTTTCAAAACGTTTATCTGAGAGTCTGTTTCTTCTGGGGGAAAGCACAATACCTCCCAGGCTGAACAGCCTCTCCACCGGTGCACTGGATGGTGTGGCAGTGTTGTATTTAATACACACAGCTTTCACTCGGGGGAAACGGTTGAGGACTTCTAACTCTGAGCCTGATCTCATGTACTCAAATACCTCCGAGTCTGCGCTAATGGACATTGCGTCTTCCTCTTCCTCATCAAAAGAAAAAAAGTCATTCTCATTGGCGCTGCTGTGTGCGGCGGCTTCTCGGTTTTTATTGTTAGCCGGCTCTTCATCACGGGGTAGAGTGCGACACTCCGCGATGAGCAGCGCACGCGCCGCTTCTCTCCGCTCCGCTCCCACAATCCATCGAACTTTAAATTTCGGCAACGTCAAGGCAGCCAATAAAGCTTCACTGCTCTCCAACACTGGTGCGAATCGCGTCCTGATAGCCTAGGACAAAATTATATAGAACAAATAAGCCTAGTTTTCAGACACACGACTCACTAGAGCTCCATCAGGGGAGGCATAATGCATTTATCTTAAGAATATTTATTAAGAAATGTCCGTTAATGGATAGGCATATACATTTATATCATAGACATCGTAGGCTATATATGATGTATATGCCTAGGCTACTAACTTTAAGAATCGGCTTACCTGTACAATTACACCCGGTAGGTTTGCTGTCATCCTCGACAGTCCATTTTGGAGTGCCAGTGTCCTGGACATCAGGGTCTCCAGGGTTGGTAGAAGAGTCCCATAGTAGCAGTTGTCTTCCCCTTGCAATATATCCAGTGCTACCGTCAGGGGTTTCAAAACACTGCAGTATTCCTTTAGGAATAGATGTTCGCGCTCTGTCGGGGCTCTGATGTCCAGTCTAGTACAAAGCGTATTCAAATCTTGGGCCGGGATGTCACTGATGCGGGACAGGGCATCGTGGAAGGAATTCCACCTTGTTGATGTAGGCACAATCATTTTTTTTCCACAGATTTCATCGACAATCTCAGAGGCCAAGGTAGAGCGGCTCGCCTTTGTCCAAAGAGCAGCGCACTTTGCCGTTGCACTCCTGTACACACATTTTGAGTCACTGTTGGAGGACAGCCATTTGTCGATGTCATTGCACGAGATCAAATTGAGTGTATGCGAAGCACACCTGAAATGCGGGGGAAGAGAAAACTGTCCTTCTGTGGCCCCAAGCAACTCTTCCACATCTGTGAAAACGACACCTTGCTCGTCATTATCCTCCTCCTCGTTAGGCTCAGGCGGTGCATACATCTTGAAAGCTTTAACAAAATTAGACCCGTTGTCTGTAACGGTGGCGGTGATCCTATGTGAAAGGCCAAATGCTGAGTGAATCTGTTCCATTTCAAAGCCTATAACATCATATGTATGCCTGCCCTTTATTCTTTTGCATGCGATGGCAGCTTTCTCACGTTTAAAGTTGCATGGATTGATCCAGTGCACAGTGATTCCCAAAAAGCTTCTGTTATGACTACTCCATATATCCGCAGTGGTTGACAGATACGGCAAACTCTCGAACGTTTTCTTTAATTCACTCTCCATTTTCAGATAGCATTCATCCAGATAGCCAGTGAACGTTTTACGATCTGACCATGGGCGCCTGTCTCCTGTTATCGGTATCTTGCTAAGTATCTTTCTGAAAGTGGGAGATTCAACAGTATTGATGGGCAACATTTCTTCGACGATGAACGAAGCTACAAGTTTGTCCAACTCTTGTTTAGATAGGAGAAACTGAAGTTTTAGCTGCTTTGGGCTTGGACTCGAAATATCTTCATTTCTCCGGGGATCTTGAGCTACTAGCTTCATGCTAGCATGTTTTCCTCTCAAATGCTTGATTAGGTTGGCAGTTGAATTAACGGCAGTGGACAAAAGTTTCTGGCCAGGGCACAACGTGCACCTTACACTCACATTTTTCCCCTTATTGTCAACAAGTTCGAAGTAATGGGAATACCTCCATCCCTCGAATGTTAGCGTTGGCTGCGCCTGCTTCTCACTTGCCGTTGCCATCACTGCTCTTCAGTCTTCATGCCACCACCAGCACGTCACGTAGCACGTACAGTGTGGAATGAGAGCTCGTGCCTAATGCGTAAGCACGCAGCTGAGTAGGCAGTGTCACTGTCACTCGTAAAAGTAACGTTGCGGAGAATTGAAGAAGAAACTACGTTACGTTACCAAATGTTTCGTAGTAACGCGTTACACTACGTTTTACCCGAAAAAAGTAGTTACGTTACTGTAACGCGTTACTTTGTAACTTTGTAACGCGTTACACCCAACTCTGCCTGAGACACAGTATCGTGAAAAAAAATTGTTTTACATTACGTTTTTTATGAATTGAACAACAGAAAAATAATCGTTACATTAGTCGACTAATCGTTCAAATAATCGCCCGATTAATCGTTTTCAAAATAATCGTTTCCCCCCAGCACTACAGTCCAGGCTCTCCAGTTCTAGGTTAAAGGCCTCGCTAGAGTAGTTTTTAAGGTCTCTAGATATGACTGTTTTGTGACAGCCGGCCCTTTGTTTTAGCTTTTTGCGGGTACAGAATATCATATAATGATCACTTAAACCACATGCTATAACCCCTTTACTGGAGATCCTGGACTTGTCAGAGGTCAGAATGAGATCAATGGTAGTTTGTGTTGTTTCACATACCTGGGTGGGTTGGGTGATTAGCTGGCTGAAGCCGTGCAGATCACAAATCCTACTGAAGGACTTGAAGACGGACGTGTCTTTACGTTGCATATCCGTGTTCCAGTCTCCAATAATAATTGTCTCTACATCCCCCACATCAGCCAAACACCCATCTAATGTATCATAAAAGTCCCTCTGTTCCGGTGGTCTATAGATTGTCCCGACTATTACAGATTTAGCATTGTCAAAAATAATTTCAACCCACACAGATTCAATATTTTCATGATGCAGGTCAGTACGGTTTTTGAAATTGGTGTCTTTATGTATGTACATGCAGACACCACCTCCATTCATGTTCCTGTCCCTTCTCACTACAAGATCATCTTCAATTTCAATCTCTGAATCTGTAATAGAATTGTCCAATTTGGTCTCAGAAAAGCATAATATGCTTGCCTTACCGTTCATGAATAGCTGCCTGAGTTCAGCCAGTTTGTGTCTCAGGCTGTTAGTGTTCAGATGAAAAAGATGTAGTCCATTTTTGTTGCTTAAATGCACAATGTCGTCAGCTTGCAGATATTTGTCTTTGTCCGTTACAGCAACCGGCTTGCCGTGGTGGGGTGGTGGTGGTGTGTGTGAAGTAAAAACTTCTTTGCAGCAATGTTGAGCCAATCATGAAATGAGTGAAACTGGATTCGCCTGTCAATACACTGATATTTATTGAGAGCCTGAGCGGCCGGAGAGTTCACAGCATATCACAGTTCCCTGCAAGATACCAGCAAACTCTGCCCAAAAGCGCCAAGCACCCCTCTATACAAAGAGAAGAGGAGGGCCCTAAAACACGCGGGTTTTCCTTTAATGCATGCCAGATGTCGAGACAAAGACTCGTTGCATTGTAAACCCACATGAGCCAAGCTTCTCGCCCACAAGACATCAGATGACCTCTTGACCTGTGTCTTCCTGAGAAGCTATGGATCACATTACAGGCAGGAATACACTTCAACCATATTAAACAGATTCCCGAGGACAAATCACTAAACTCTATATACTTTAACAAGACCAAAATATTCCTTTACAGATCCACCCTTTTATCAATTTATGATAATCAATTAACATTAGTCTAAAGAATATTTCAGTCAATACTTAAGTCAATAAGCGTCTTCAGAGTTGTGTGGGCTCACTCACATTAATTACATCAAAAGTAGAACAAGATTGAAAACACTTCAATCACCATGACATGATACAATCAATCATAATAAAATCATCTCTCTTCAGTGTTTGGCATCATTTGTCAAAAAGCACAATAATAAACACGTGAAATACAACAATATTATAGCAAAATATATGTTTCAAAAATAAGATCTTTTATCATTTATCCCTCAGTTAATCTCATTCATCAAACACAAATTCTAAATCAGCTTACATCTCAAAGATTTACTTCAAGGCAATTACTTATTAAAACACAATTAGAATTTAGGATTTATAATAAATCCAATTGAGGTATAAATCAGACTTCAACTATCAATCATTATGTCATCTCAAAATCTGAAGGGAAAACTAAACAATTCTCAAAATGTTTAACAATCTGAAGAATCAAACATTTTATTGTATAACGACCTGAAAAGGAAAAAATCAAAACATCTGTTCTTTATTCAGAGCATCAACTGTAATCAATATCAAAACATCTGTTCTTTATTCAGAGCATCAACTGTAATCAATATCAAAACATCTGTTCTTACCTGGTAATGATTAAGGATAGTAACATTGTCTGTTATAATATTAGAAATATCTTATTGTTCAATACCTTATAAATCTGAAAATATCAATTAATTAATAATCTGTAATCATCTGGTCATTCAATTCAAATGTTATCTTTGTACGAGAGCTAGAAGATGTTTTCCTCCTCTCTTTATGACACAGAATGTCTGGTGTGTAAAGGCATCCTGATACTGTAGATTAGCACTGAGGTGCTGATTGGCTCAAAACTCTTCTTCATCAGAGCGCCATAACTCAATTATCTGTAGATTAGCACTGAGGTGCTGATTGGCTCAAAACTCTTCTTCATCAGAGCGCCATATCTCAATCCCCCCCAATTGCTCTGCTTTTGTGGCTCAATTCAGTGAGCGCTTTATGATCTCCCAGTGAAACAGAGGCTCATCTGCCTGTATTCCTTCTGCTATCTGCTTGAGAGCAGTGCACCTGCCTATGCCAAGTGGCACATCCAGATGCCCCCCCCCGTGATGGGAGAGGTTATGAAAACATCTGCTCCTCCAAGAAACATGGAACCTTGTATGAAGCCTCTGAAGCCATCGCTCGTCCTGCGAGCGAAAATGAAGAAGCATCCCATCTCATCAGAAAGTTGAAGATTAGAATCCTCTCATCTCGAACGACCTCCTTGCCCGTGGATAAGTTGCTCTCTGCAGCCGCAGAGTGTGCTTCTCTCTCTGACCCTTCGCCTTCAGAGCTGTTTAACACTTGATAGGGATGTTTTCCTGAGTGCAGACAACTCAAGGTAATGGATTAGCACATTATCATTCAATTACAAAAATAGGATAGGCCCCCTCAGAATGATTTGGGAGCCTTCCTGAGACATGCACATTATAAATGTAAGGTTTGTGTTAGTCATTTAACATGCAAGAATCATATACTCATCAGTCCAAAGCAGATAAATGTTATTTTAAGTTAAATGTGAGCTAGTCCCTGTGGAATAACCCTTTCTCAATGATTATAAATGTTATATCAAGGATTAGTTTATCAGAAGTACATTTCCTCTTCCATAAAACATAGGTTTGAGAAATGAATGTTCCAATATGAAATCAATTGCTCAATTTCTCAATATAATTTGACTCTTCCCCTCTTTTCTTACATATTGTCACATATGAAATAATAACGTAGGAGTCTATTTAAGCATGGTATTGTTGCAACGGTGTACCGCGGCACACTGATGTGCCGTGAGGCAAGTCCGGGTGTGCCGTGGGATTTTGTGACAACCATACATTATTATTTTCAATATACAACTACACAAAAATAATCATTTATTTTTTAATTTACTATATCAGTA